>NC_056745.1:948811433-948923933 GCF_019279795.1 Protopterus annectens | reverse complement strand
TGCCGAAGGAGGCATTATACTTGATAATGGGTCTGATAAGGGAGGAGTACAGGGATGTTATGACCTCCTTATTCCTGGATGAAATACCCTTACTTATGAGGTGGGCCATGTAGACAGCATTCCACACAACGGAGGCAACATGGTGGTCAAAAGTTAGGTTGCTATCAACCTAGGTGCCCAAGTCCTTCACAACTGATTGCATGCTTAGTACATTGTTATTAATGTGATAATTAGTGGGGACACCATTTCCCCCAAAGGGGATAATGATGCATTTCTTGGCATTCAGTTTGAGGCCATGCTTCTGGCACCAGCCATTAGTTTGGTTAAGGCCCTCATGGATGATGCTCACATCAGTAAGGGAATTTATGACAGTGCCCAGCTTGCAGTCATCTGCAAACTTGGTCAGCCACAGACTACTGGTTTTGGTTTGCACCTCAGAAAAGTATATTCCAAACAGTAAAGGCCCCAAGACCAATCCTTGGGGTATGCCGCTTGTTACGGGTCTACTACTAGAGGTGGCCTCCTCTATTTTGACTGAGTGGGTTCTATCAGTGAGCCAGTTAGCTACCCATCTGGTAACATATGGGTTGATGCCTACCTGGGAGAGTTTATCTATTATGCCCGAGTGTTGGATAGTGCCGAAGGCTTTGGCTAGGACAAGGTAGGAGGTGTGCTCTGTCTTGCCCTCATCCATGACTTTGGTGACTATTTTGAAGAAGGCGACCAAGTTTAACAGGCATGATTGCCCTTTGACAAAACCAAACTGTGTGGGATCAAGCGTTTGGAGGTTGCATTGTCCTTGTTTATAAGGTTTATGATAATGCATTCCATGGCCTTGCAGATCAGGCTAGTTAGGCTGATGGGCCTATAACGGACTGGGTCGGTGGTTGCTCCACCTTTGTGCAGAGGGATGACAGTGGCTGTCCTCCATTCTGCTGGGATGAAGCCAGTGCACAGGATTTGGTTGAATAGGGTTCCTAGTGGTGCTGAGAACTCTTGCCTGAGTTCATGTAGAACACAATCAGGGATATTGTCAGGTCCAATGAAGGCTGTATTTTTTGCCTTTGAGAAGGCATTAATAACTTGCTCCCTGGTGATGAGGGAAGGCGGGCAGGTGCTGGGGATGTCATGGTTTACTATGTGGGGGACAGGGGGTGAAGTTTTCACTGAACTTGTCTGCCAGCAGGTTGACTATATCTATGGCATTTGTGTATGTGGTATTCTTGCCACCAATTCAGAGCAGATTTGATAGTTACCTTTCAGACTCCGGATGTATGTGAAGAAGTCTTGTGATTGTCCTTAGTGGATGTGGCCAATTTGGACTTGAATTTAGCCTTAGAGGATTTCACCAGTGACCTTATTTGCTTGTTTGGACAAAGGAGAGATTGGTTCCAGCTTGGCACCTGCTCCTTCTTGGTCCTGGACAGCAGTTTTTTCCTTTTATTATAGAGTCTGTTTATTGCTGCTGTCCACTAGACAGGTTTACTCTTCCTTGAGGAAGATGATTTGGTCCTGTCAGGTATTGCTGAGTCCATGCAGCTATATAGGTGCTCATATAGTTTTTTAGTCTAGGCTTGGACATTAGTGCTTGATTCAACTGAAGGGATGGTGGATATGAAACTGCTTATACCTGCTCTCAGGAGATGGTAGTCAGCTTTGGAAAAGTTTTTTTGTTTGACCCTGACAAGGTGAGGGGGGGGGTCAGAGGGGATGGTGACTTTGAAAGAGATCGCTTTATGGTCAGAGCTTACCAAGGAGGATGACATTGTAGGGGTGCTACAGTGGCTACTCATGTTGGTTAGTACCAGGTCCAGGATATTTTTACCTCTTGTGGAGATGTCAACTAGCTGATCCAATGCATTGGCATTGACGAAGTTGAGGAATCTCTGGGCATTCATGTTTGAACTAGAATAGGACTCCCACTCTATGGTTGGGTAGTTAAAGTCACCCAGGATCAGGGTAAAGAGTTGAATCTTGATGGATTCAAGTAAGTCCGGATAGGTGGAGTGGGCCTCCTGAGTCACAGTGGGGGTCTGTAGCTAGCTATGATTTGAATAGTGTTTTGTCAGTAGCTAACTACACCTGGAGTATCTCTTGTGCATCATACTGTTTGAACAACTTGGAGGTTTGTATGTCTTAAATAAATATTGAAACTTCACCTCCTTTGGGTTTGTAGTCCTCTGTTTGGGGTCTGAAAATATGGTAGGACAAGTAACCTGGTAAAGCTGGGGTGCTCTCTGCAGCTTTGAATGCTTGCAATAAGTGCAGTTTCATGTTAGGACTCCTAGCGTTTAGCACTATGACCTTTAAATTTAATTTAGAAGAATTTTTCACATTGGTAAGTTTTCATCCTCACGACTTTGCCTAAAAAAGACACTATGGGGGTGCCAAGAGCCTTTGCCAGAAGCCTGAAGCCCGGGGAGACAGATGAAGGCCATCTCTGGCAAAGCATCATGGTCTGTCAGTCATGTTCTCCCAGGCTGTCAAGTACTGGATCCCCTTGGAACGAGACCAGAAACTAAGCCAATTGTTAAAGTCAATCAATTTTTGTTTGTACTGAGGTATCATTCTGGGTGATGGTAGCATGCTGCTTAAGGCTAGGGACATACCTGCATGGGATACATCTTCAGTGAGCTCAATCATGTCTCTCTTCATATAGTCCAGAGAGATATGTCTCAAGTCATTCACACCAACATGGAGTTTAACAGAGTCATAACAGTACCTGTTGTTGGGTGACTTGAGTATGTGAGTGATATGGCGGATTCTAGCACCTGACAACCAGCTTACTGTGACTTTCCCATTGTCTAGCCTGATGAGGGGCACATCTGTATTTCTCATGATAGAGTCTCCTATGACTCGTATGTTGGGTTTGTGGCTGGGCCTTAGAGGCTGTGAGA
Source organism: Protopterus annectens (assembly GCF_019279795.1). Taxonomy (NCBI): domain Eukaryota; kingdom Metazoa; phylum Chordata; order Ceratodontiformes; family Protopteridae; genus Protopterus; species Protopterus annectens. Next base: position 948,921,036 of record NC_056745.1, on the reverse strand, counting down.
CACAGGCATATGTACTACGTGTGGTGCTTGGTGCAGTAGCTTGTGATGTGCACATGTACTTTTCCTCTGAGGCCTTTTTTGTTTAGGTATGTTTTTGTTGAGAACCTCCACATATGTAGGAATGTACTGTACAGGTGTGGGTGGTGTTAGAGGTGTTTGTGCAGACAACCTTCTCAGTGCCAGATGTACTGGCTTGTGATTGAGACATTAAGGATTCTAGGTTCTTAATGTAATTGCATCTCCCACATATTGTGTTCCTAGGTGGTAGAAGAAGAGGGTTGTCCATGCACATGAGGCAGTTGCTACACTGTCTCAGTTTGCCCATATCAAGACTAGCAGGAGAAACCACAGGAAATTGTCCATCCATGGTTGTCAGATTCTGTGGAAGAGAGGTAAAGGATGGTAGCGTGGGTGCTATCAGAATAGAGTACCTATAGGCGTGAGTAGGGCTGGATAAAATCACAGTAGTTGCAAGGGAGGTCGTCAGTTACACAGGAGTGCTTGTAAGGGAAAAATGCAAATGAGATACCTCACAATGGGTTAAAACAGCACAGCAGCAGTGTGCAACAAGAAAGCAGGCGCAACACCCTGAAACACAGAGTATAAATAACACTTTCTCTTCTTACTGTACTTCATCCTCACCCCCTGCACAGATGGTGTAGTATAGGTTTATAGGTGGTTACTAGGCAGGTATTTAATGAGTCCATTGTGGAGCCTGGGCTAGTTTGCAATTGTCCCAGAGCATTGTCTGGTTAAATGACTTGCACAGAGTCATACAATAGGAGCACAGAGGCTGAGTGAACTATAGGAAGCAACTGATTAACAGCTCATAGCCTCAGTCCTCTAGACTAACAATAGACATTTGGGACCAACGTTGTTTTTTTTTTCCATAGGTTCATAGTAAGTACAAGGCAATCAGTCTGCCGGCTATTATAAGCTTAACCAATAGTCCATTTTTAGAAGTTCCTTCCAGCCTCAAGGAGGGCTATACAAGATAGACCATGGGCGATTATAAGGCCACCCATCCAATTATTTAGGTTAACCGAGAAGACAGCAAGGGTACTACTCTGCTTGACATGTAGTGGGAGTTTGATCCAAAGATGGAGGATATGTTGGGATATGAATCTATCACATTAATGTTTCTTATTTATCTGTCAATCAAGTTTTAGTTCCTTTATCTTTGTATTTAAAGAACCATTTATTTTGCGAAGGAATAGAAGGTCAAACAGAGTGCATATTTCCTGTCGGGGAAAGCTAGACATAGAGCCTCACAGAGGAGTCTATAAGAAATTTGATATAGAGATGGCTGCCAGTATGTCTTAATAACTAACATTTCTGAGGTCACTGATCTGTTTAGTTGGGAACTTCTGGGATTTCTCAATTTCAGTACATGTCTAGGCAAATACATGACAAAAGGGGCAATAATGAGTCTGATGAGAAATGAGTTTAGAGGAATTAATTTGCTTTCTGCCCACCTAGTATCAGTATCTGACAAAACTGCAGTTTTATCTAAGTATTAACAGTAATGAATAACAACATAGCAGCAACAAAGAGCAACAGTACAATACTGCATAACTTAATAACACTACAGTCAACAAAACCGTACTAATTTCAACAAGGTACCCAGAAGAAGTGCAGTAAAAACTGCGGTAGTGGTGCTGCGGTAGCATTGTCGACTCACAGCAAGAAGTCCGTTCGATTCTCAGCGAAAGCGTCTTCTGTGTGGAGACATGCGTGAAGGGGCGTACCTTCGTTGAAGGTTGTGCGTCAGATCCGGTAACTCAGCATGCAAAAATCTTCTATCAATCATTAGTGGACTGGAGTTCCGCTGTGGCGACCCCTAACTGGGAAAAAGCTGAAAGACATAAACAAACCCAGAAGAAGTGCAGTCAGTAAGTTAATAACTTAAAAAGAATTATGGTTTCACTATATACAACAAGGCAATGGTAAAATTAATCAGAGCAGTGCAACTAACTTAAGTCCGAACAGTGTAGTGAACATTACATAACTTACAACAAGTTAGCATTGATTGCTTTACCTGTTGCCGACTAGGCTCTTGTTTGTTGGTATCTTAATACATTTAAAACTGGTTTGTGGTCTTATGCAAGGGCTGCACTGTGCCTACGTGAAAAAACCTCCTGGTAATTGAAGTTTGCAAGGCTTCACCACTACTTCTTTCCACAGAAGCCAGCCATTCAAAATGTAGCCAACATCCCCGTTGAAGCTAGACAATCAAAAACAGGCACTCCAGTCCCTCGTTGGAACCTAAGTTCAGACAGCTGTTGCATGGAATCCTCTGCTTTTAACAAGGGCTGGAATACTGCAAACCTGATCCTAGAAAGCAGATGAAATCATTATAGTGTGCTGGATCTACAGGAAACCAAACAAAAAGGGCTGTGTACTCATCTTCTCCTTCTGTGTAGTCTTCTTCTCTTTGGAATAGCCCAACACTGAAGTGCACTGACTTAAGCAAACCTCCTGATATTTAAAGTCTGTAAGGCTGTACCCCTACAGAAGCCAGCGAGTTTAACTGTCTACTATAAAAAACAAACAAACAAAAAACCCTTCCCCATACACTACTTAATATAAAGTAATATTAGGAATATGCACACACTTGTTTTTGTCTGTCTTTAAATCCACTGGAGATTTTCAAACATCCAGTACACATTCTTTCTTAATTGAAATTTTTGTTCACAGTCTTCACATTATTTCAATATAATTGCCTTATATCTTTATTTCATGACATTTATTTCCTGTATCTCATTGAAGTAGTTTTTCTCTTGATCAATGGTCTGACTGTAATCGTATAGCGGTTTCACGTTTCTGATTCTTCTTTTTTTTCAACTCATTTAGTACTTTATTAATTGTTGTCACTGTTTCAAAGGACATGTTAAAAAAGTGCTTCTCACTCAAGTAAATAATAGCTGTACTGTCTGAAACTGTCACTTCTGCTGGTTTTATCATTTTCTCAAATAAAATAAATGGCCAAGAACATTACCCTGCCCAGTATAACCTACTTTAATTAAGTTCTCACATGGAGGACATGTAAAAACTCCTGCTGATCGCAAGACTACAGAAGCAAAATAAGCCCACCCAAAATAAGCCCACCTTATATTAGCTTTACTAAAGGTATCCTACTTCATTCTTCACTCTCCAGGAATGCTCTTTCCCTTGGCTGCAGCCATAATATAGATCTGCCTTGTTTATTGACTGTCTATGGTACTTTCTTTGTATTTTCTGCATCCTCCCACCTTAGAAGGCTCAGTATTGTTTCCTATTGCATCTATAGCTCCATTGTCTTCATTGACTACAGACTCAAATTTGTTGTAAATCTCACCAGCAACTTTCTACATTAAAGGACTCCATGACTTTTCTGAGTTACCTTCAGGAACATCAGGTCCTACTGCTAAATAAGATTTAAAAAGGAATAAAATATGACTAGGTTTATTAATCCCAAATCATGTCTCCATTTTTTTATCATAAATAATTCATCTCCATATAGGATTAAGGCTCCATCTGAATAACAATGGCAAAAAAAACAAAAAAACATTCTTCTCTACAGAAGCTTATAAAACAGCAGTCTCGCTCTCTGTATATCTATCTATATAGCTGTCTATGAATCTAGTTGTCTATCTACACACACACACACACACACACACACACACACACACACACACACACACACACACACACACACACACACACATACACACATACATATTTAGAAATATATACATACTTACATAAATCAGTTTCCAACAATGCAAAATATAACAGATAATACTCTGGCTGGTATTCAGAAAGGGCTATTACCAAAAAAGACTTGTAGATAGCCTTTCTAATTTATAGACAAGCTTACAACATGCTTGGTAGAATCATTGCTGTGCGCCATCTTATTAACTATGCTAAATTATAATGAGGCATTCTGGGGAGTAGCCTATGCTAATTAACCATAAGCTGCACCCTAGAGGATTTACACACCCAATTGATTCATAGAATTGCTCAGGTGTGTAAATTAGCATGGCCAGCCATGTTAATTAACACAGCCAAAATGTCACAGCCCCCATTACTTCCAATGGGAGCAAATGTGCTATAAGTAAGCAATGGGGAGTTTAGTGGAGATGCAGTAGGGGGGAGGTGTGAGTGTGTATATGTGTATCTGCTGGGGTATGAGTTGTCTTGAATGATGAGTGACTGTGTTTATATCTGTGTGAGTGTGAATGCCTAGGTCATCACAGTAGGAGACTTAGGGTATAGGTAGAGTAGGTAGTGTGTGTGTGTGTGTGTGTGTGTGTGTGTGTGTGTGTGTGTGTGTGTGTGTGTGTGTGTGTGTGTGTGTGTGTGTACAGAAATGTGCATGTTTGGGGGGATGGCTGCCATACTAGTCACTGCCCTCGGTCAAGACTTTCAGACAAAACCAATTGCCAAAAACATGGACAATTTTCAAATGTTATTCAAAAATTATTTAAAAAGTTAATAGAACAATGTGGTTTGCATAAGCATGCTTTTTATAAACAATAAGTGGTATAAAACTCTAATGTCTGGCATTATTGATTTACTGTAATCCCCAATCATTTACCAGAAATTTAAAAATTTGATGAGGGACAGGGCAAAAATAAGAAACAAAATCAGGATCAGGAACATTTGAAAGTTACTGTATGGATGGGTGTGCATGTTTGTGTGTGTGTGTGTGTGTGTGTGTGTGTGTGTGTGTGTGTGTATGTGTGTGTGAGAGAGTTTGTGTCTATGATTATAATCAAGGTGGGGGTTGTCATGATGGGTGACTGTATGTGTGTGTTTATGTGTATAAATGTCTGTAGATGCAGGTGAGTGTAACAAGGAAATATTTGTGAAAGGGATGTACTGGCCAACAGTGGTAATTAACAGAGAAAAGTATTGTTTAACACTGGTAATTATTACACCTGATTCAGAGACATGCAAATTAGCTAGCAAATAAAGAGGTCTTCCTCATTGCAGCTAAACATGTTTCTGAATTGTACCTCATTTGTGTAAACTACAACTTTTAGCCACTGCATTCCCATCTTATTTTAGCCAGTCATATCATACCTCTTCTAAACCCTAATTATTTCTTTCATTTTTTTTCAAAATTTCCTTCCATTCACTGCTTTTAACCTGTTTTCACACCTAACCCCTAAATGTTTAATTTCTATTTAGTTGAGCTATATTTTTAAGTCATTTTTCCTTCACCAATACCTTTGTATTTATCCCAGTTTAACCCACCAATGCAAGTCTGTGCTATAACAAATCCATTATATATTTTACAACTCTGCATCTTTAATAAGAATGTTATGTCATTTATGTAACTGGAAATAGATAGCAACATTGTATATTCTTCATTTTCCCTTTACCACTTTTTGCTACCCACTTCATATCACAAATTACCTCACTAATTATTAGTCCAAAGAATCAGCTCAGTTTGCACCCTTGTTTCATCTTAGACTGAATATAATTCCTTACTTTGCAACTAAAATTGTGTTACTCTAATGTTCTACAATTTTTTGTGACTTATGTTGTTCTATGTCTTTGCTACATCACATACCACAAGTCTTAGCTATTCTTTTACCTGAAAAATATTATCAACTACGACTTCCCTTATTAAAATTAAGAATTTCTTAGTAAGTCTTGCTTTATGTAAACCATAAATATTCTTATTTATCAGCCCAGATTTAGCAGTTTTTAGCCATCTTTGCAATACTGTCATTAAAATTTTGTCTGACTTAATAAAATAGATCTCCAGTTTTTCACCACAAAAATGTATATAATTATACTAATTTTCCTTAACGTGTTCCAAAAATTACTAATTTAAAACTTTTTTGAAATAAGCTAAATCCATCTAATTTAACCTGTTAAAGAATGCAGGTTATCATGGATTCTTCAGGTGAACTAATTATATCAACTTATTTCAATATTGCTTTTAATTCATCTACAATAATTTCTTGTCCTAACTTTTTGGCAGCTTTATGATTTAAATTTTTAACATCCCTGTTCATCTTCTTAAAATTTCCCTCACAACCATAGAAAAATAAAGTCTGCATTATCCCTTCCACTTTGTCAGCTGTTTTTAAACCTATAGTTTCCCTGCCAGTCTGAAGTTCTTGTTTTCCCAAAAGAGTGGCACATTCACCTCTTGACTTCTTATAATAACTTTTTGTGCGTGTAATCACAGCTTCATCTTTTCTTTATTATCTAAATACAACAATTTCTCTTTTGTGACAAATGCATCATTTTTTATTTATTTCACTAATTTTCTAAAATGTTATAGTCTTCTTTCTGTGTTTCCCTTTCTTTTCTCCACCACTCACAACCCATTCTTAATTTAACATTAAAAGACTTCCGCCATTCATTCCATGTTGAATATAATATTTTCATATCTAAATAATTTCAATAGAGTCTAATCCATAACTTATCACTGCCTAAAGAAACTGTTCTTTAATCTGTTTTAATTTCAGGCTTCTTCTGACTCTCTTTTAATTTTTACTTAACAATACTTGTGTATCTTCATCACCAGAAAACCTTAATTTCATTTATTTTTTCATCCAGCATACAACACAAATTATTCTATAAAATGCAGTCAATATTTGTTTTAACCTATGTTTTTTATAAGTTGTTCTGTTACTACTCTTTTTAAGCCTCCCTTTTCTCTAGAACTTGCATTTCTTTCAAATTACTATTTAATTCCTCTCCCTTTTTTAAATTACAAAGTCGTAATTAAAATCTGCTGTCATTATCATTGCAGTATTTATTAATAATAGGGCTGTAATATGTTTAACGACGTTTTCTTGCCTTTGGTATTTGACCTGCACACTATACGATTAGATTCAACTGAATAACTTCATCTAAGGAATCAATCACACTTGGCCTTCCATTTTTATGATTATGTGATCTAAAAAATGTATATAGTCTTGGAACAAAATACCAAAGGACTGTGCATTATTTTAGCTCCAAATTACACAATACCCTGATTAAAAAATCTGTTTTGTCTAGAAATACTCCTACAGTCTTGTAGACAAATGCAGTGCTATCTTCTTTTGTGCTTTAAATCATTTTGATACTGTAAGTCTTCGAATATAATTTTTAATCTATTCACATTTGCAGTGATACTTTATATTAATACATAATTCAACATTTCTGCCAACCTCCCTTTCAGCTTTTTCTTTTGTTTAAATAATGCTCTTCCCGGTTGTGTCTATCTCTTCCATCTCAGGCACAACTTTGCTTTGTGTTTCTTCTACTTCTCCTTGCAGAACATCATCCTTATTTCTTATAACAATGCCTCCGCTGGCATCATTCATCCTATGATGCCCCACTGACCCTTAGTTCCCTCTTTCACTTTCATAAACACTTTCATCATTTTATATTTCCACTTGTTTAATATTTCTCACATTTCTACATGTCTGAAACATTCTTTCCAGGTACAGATTCAACTATTTCAGGACAGTCCATGAAAAACTTCCCCTCCTTTTTACACTTTGTCCATTTACAAATACAATTTTTTTGCCATGTCTCCACTCCCTAGACATCTCATAGCTCTTTTTTTTACCTTGCATTCACAAAGTACCTTTCTGCTCTAGATAAATTACATTTTTTGTCTGTTTAAAAAGACAGTGGCTGGGATTCAGAAAAGCTTGTGGAGAGGAGGAAGCTTAAATGCAGTTGTTTCCCCCTTGGGGAATACCTTTCTGATTTTTAGAGTGCCTTACTCCTGAGGTTTACTGTTAGCAGGGTCTCATCATGGAGGATAGCTTTACTGCCAGAGATGCACGACAATGCTGCAATCCAGGGCAGCAGCTAATGCTTATTAACCTTGTGCTCTCCAATGAAAGTGCCAGCAGCTCCTAATTTTCACTGATGAGCAATTCAAAGAATCACTTAGCAGCGTAAACGTTTACTTTTAGAGAAAAAAGTGAATGCCATCAAAACACAACAGTCACTCATTCATTCCTATGGACACAGATGTAGTGCAGGAAAGTTCAACAAAAACATGGCGGTTGGAGTGTTCTAGTGTGTATACACATGTGGGTATGTGTGTTTGTGTGTCTGTAGAGGCATGAATGAAGCTATATGAACGTGTGTGTTTCTGCATGTGTGTGTCTGGCTGGATGGTTGCACTGGTTTGAGTTAGATGTGGAATTGAAAGTCTGGAGATATGTGTGTGTAAGGGTGAGTGTATCCATGAGTGAGATCGACTGTTGGGCAGCTTATTTGCTGATGAGTGGATGTATATATGTGTGTGTGTGTGTGTGTGTGTGTGTGTGTGTGTGTGTGTGTGTGTGTGTGTGTGTGTGTGTGTGTGTGTGTGTGTGTGTGTGTGTGTGTGTGTGTGTGTGTGTGTGTGTGTGTGTGTGTGTGTGTGTGTGTGTGTGTGTGTTATGAATGCATGTTTTTCTGAATCTGTTTGACAGTGTAACAGTGTGCCTTTGCCAACATGCTGCATGGGATACTGAAAAGAACACTACCACCATCAGGTCTGACAGAGCTTGTGTTAGCAAAGGTGTGATTTCAGAGATATGCTAATGAGTTGATAATGAAGTCTTTTTCATTGAGACCATAGCTGTCTCTGAACTGCATTTTCTAAGTGTTGCATTAATTAACCTACTTGCATTAGGCAATTACCTTTGGGGGGGTGGGCCTTTTTCCAAATCTCAGCCAGTGTCTCTATACTACTTTACATTTGCATTATTAGGTAATATACAAAATCAGTAGTGTCAGTCTTTAAATCCACAGTTAATCCCTAACATCCTGTCTACAGTACTCCTGTAGTAAAAATCTGATATTATCTGTCTGAAACATATCATTTCTGAATCTGTAAAATATTTTCTTTCTTTCTTGTCATGAAATAACTGTTAGCTATAGTAAAATTATCCAGCATTCAGGATCTTCATGTTTTTCAAACAAATTTAGTATCTTTTGCATTGCAACAACAGACTTGAATGGAGACATATAAAAGAATCATCCACAAGAAGAAATATAGCTCTTGATTCAGGAACTGTAACGCCAAACTACTTAATAAGCTTTACTAGGCTAAATAATGATCTGGTTATTTTGTTTTTGTTTTTTTTTTTTCATTGAATTTGCTTTATTTCTAACCATTAACTCTGAAATTGCCAAGTTCTTTCTAATCCTTTCCATACCTTTCTTGGTATCATGCCTGTTAAATAGCATTATGTCACCAACAAAAAAATAAGCATTCCCTCCCAGGCCATCTGCAGGTCAATTATAAATAAAATGACAGGGCAGGTACTAACCTCCTTGATAGCCACCGGCTACCAGTCTTTCTTCTTAAGAAATTCCATTTACTTTAAGTCTCCTTGTCCTACTATGTAACACATGGTCACCACCTAGAACCTATATCGAGTCTAACTAATTTACTTATGACTTGCTGAAGTCTAAGAAGGTCACAACTACCTCCTTTCTCTGTTCTCGCAGCCTGGTTAACTAACCATAGGACACTGTTAATTATATTTGGCATGGCTTCCCTGCTATAAATTCATGTCACCTTGGGTCATGTGCCCTATGAGATTTCAGATATGCAAAATAATTTTTCCTTCAGTAGTGTTTCCATAAATGTCCCTAGAACTGAGGGGAAAGCTGTTCTCCTTGGCTATAAACTATTATGAACCTAATGGGAATCACATACTGGGAACCTTTCCTTCCTGTCATGATTTGTTATAAAGGTAATCTAATGGTACTAGTTATTTCACTTTTTAAAGAATTTTAAGATGAAGCCCATCAGGTTCCATTTTGTCCATTGGGTTCCATTTTATCTATCAATCTATCTATCTATCAATCTATCTATCTATCTATCTATCTATCTATCTATCTATCTATTTAGATATCTAGCTATCTGTTTATGTTACTACATTTGTTAACTGGGGGAGTTAACTGAACCATAGACTGTTTTTAGCTATGACCTAGACTAAATCGATCTGTACAATGAATACATATCTGAAAGCTTGAATTAACAGTATTTTGCAACAATAATCAATTATATAACAACTATATAATCAACAAAACTGATACAAATCATTGTTAATAACATGAAGAATTGGAAAAAGAAAGGAAAAAAAGAAGAAAAGCAATGTACACTACATAGATATACTTTAAATATAGCTGGTATTCATGAATTGATGTAGTTGATGGGCATTTCAGCAAGCTATAGAAATACTGTTTACATTTACTTTCAACTTTACTTGCAGTTTGCTTTTAGCACCTTTATATTTTTTTATTCCTTTTAGGATCTTTTCCCTTTGGATGGATCAGTACTGACTCCCACTTCATAGGCACTGTAATGTACAGTTTCAGCAAATATTTGCATAGTTATTCATTCATCAGTCCTTATTTTCATATCTTTCATATCTTTGTTCTCCAAATCACACTCATTTCATTTAGCTTCACTCCCCCCTTTTTTCCTTGTTTGCTCCTTTCTGTATCTCTAAAAGATTTTTCAAGGGATTCAATGAACTCTGTGTAGGCTTAGCATGAAGCCTATGCATAGTTTACATGTTTGCGCATTGAACAGCAGTGCTAATTGCATATGCATGACATGCACTATGTTTAAATGTAAATAAGAGGGATTTTATGGCTAGCAGCATTGGTGTTGGCCAGCAAACTGTGTAAAGTAACACAGACAGCAGCATATATGTAAACCTGTTTACCTACAGGCAAACTAGTTCTGCATGTTTGAGTGGAATGGCACAATGATTACCAGGGTTATTATTAAAGTAGTGTATAGAGTTCAAACACATGATATGAAAGTGTATATAGTGTAGGGTATCGTGGAAATCTGTGTTGGGCATACTGAACAAAAGCTGTGTAAATGATCCGTAAGGGTACATAGACTGCTATTAAAAACAAACAGTCAGGATAAGTTTGTGTATTGTATAGGACATACAGATGAACTGGACAAATGAACACAGGAAAAGAGGACAGGTGAAACATGCCAATGTACAGCAGATGACAGCATGTCAATGAAGACAGTTGTAGCAGGAACCCTAATCACATACTGACACGATACAGTACAAACTGTACAGTGAATGTAAATTATGTGACTGTTACACAAGGTGACATAACAATGGAGAAGGTTTCTGTGTGATATAAGCATCATGACATGAACAATGGAGAGGACATAGATCAGGGATGTTATATACAATCTGGATTAGATGCATACTGTGAAGCTGTGCAGAATGGGTTGTGTGAATATGACTGTACTGTCAGCAGAGGTCTCAGCCAAGTGGGATACATAGTTTCAGGCTCATGGACAAGAGTAAACAGAAGTATGCACAATCATGAACAATATCTGAATAATACCAACAGTAATCCCATGTCTCTGACATAACATGCGATTGTGAGTGATCATAGATGCTTCTGCACAAATACACTTGTACAATTACTATGAGGTGTCAGCAATCTATGAGGGCAATCAAGCACACTGTCCTGACATGGTACCATCTGCTGGAGGTGTTAGAAGGGACACTGCTATACCTGTATGTGAGATTATGATCCATCCAGGCTCGTTGATAGGTGTGCATAGAATATATACTGCACAATCCACATTGTCAAAAATGTAACCTTAGACATCAAAGTTATAAATCAGCTATGTATGTTCTATGTGCAACACTGGAACAGGTATCACATGTGCACCTGGTATAACACCTTGATAGGGTTTCCGCACAATCAGACACTAATGTTTATGCAACAAAAAGAATACTTACGTATGGCCGATATGATGTGTGGGAGCTCACTGTGGTAAATATGGTACACTTGAGTTACATATCCCTAGAAGATGTGTAGGGAGGTACATAAAAAGGGGTGCATTGTACTCAGTTATTGTTGTGATGAAGGCTGTGAACTATGAAAGGATAATGGCCTTTCATGCAGATGTCCTGCACATACTCAAGAGTTGTGTTGCATATAAGGGAGTAGTCACCACTGTGGGCACATGCTGGTGGATGTTCTGCATTACCATCTACCTCAGTACACAGGTTACATACCACTTGGTCTGCTCATAAGGGTGTGCTGTCTACATTATCATTGGGTTGTGCATTTGCTTTTATAATGTAATGAATCTCCCCATGATTTTGTTTTGTTTCATGTGGCTTTATGGCTGTGGCAGCATACTTGGTGATACAGGTGTTTATGGCGACTTGTGACAGTGTCACAGTAATACCTCAGTGTGGATTTTTGTCAAATGCCTTCACGTGGTCAAGTTCTGCAGGATGATAATGTTGTCCTCATGCATGCCCTTGCTGACCTTCTTGAGGACATCAAAAAGATGTAACAGACATGGATGTAGCATGAACAAATCACACATGTCTTCTACACAGAGCTGGGATATTACCAGTGTACATTTTGAAAACTTCCATGATGACATGTTGGTCTACCTTACCAGTGAGGAGAGTCAGGATGTGACTATACATGCATGAATCAGGTGCTGTCCCCTCCCCAGTCAGATGGATGCGTGTTGATGTCTAAACATCTACAGGACCATACTTCATCTGGAGGCTGTGTTGAAGTATGGATCCAACTGTGTCTGGTAGGTCCATATTCTGAGTCACGCTATAGGCAATTTGTGATGTTGTCATGGCCCACTGATTCTGTGTTATTAGTCGTACAGAGCACTCAGATGTTCTGCTTTCCTTAGCATAGACATTGAGTAAGGTTTGCATGTATACTTTGGCAGATGGACAGTGGTGACAAGGGGGGTGACGTGAGACAAAACAGTGAGCTAGCGGATTGTCTATTCACTCCATTTGGGGATGTCTGGTGGCCTTCACATGCACATATGTGCTTAGTTGCATATTCCACTTAATATTTCAATTGTATTGGGATACATGCTTTATGAAAAGACCTACACATACAACTGTGGTCATTCATCACATTCCGCACACTGGTATCATGCACATAGTTGTAAAACTATAACAATGGCATATACTTACATCAATTGCATAGCATATGCATATATCTGTTTAATGGGCAAACCGTGTTTGAGCAGCCTATTGCCATATCAGTACACATTACAAATCAGTTATTTGTGGCTCATGCAGAAAATTTACTGACACAAATGCTAATAGCCGCACAATGGTACTGCTGACCCCCTCAGTAATCCTTGCTTCTAGTAACACAACTGCACATACACTGAATTCTGGAAGGTTGCAATTGTATCAAAACATGTGGTACATTGTTGTATGTATTGCAGATTAACAACATGTGTATGAGACAAGATTTATGTAACCATGTAATCAATCTGAATTTGTACTGATGTGTGTCAGGAGCATTTAATGATGGTATGTAGATATTTGCACACATATGCCATACTGCAATTGTCACTGTGATGGTAGAATGTGAACCATGTTGATGGTTGATCTGTTCCACTACAACACATGTCCTAATTCATCAACAGTATACATATAAGTATATCATACCATGTCACTCATGTCACTCAACAAGTACCATATGACTCTGTCATAGTTCATGCTGGGGTGAATTACTTGAGATGTACCTCTATGGACTATATGAAGAAACACATAATTGAACTCTCACAATATGTGTCCCTGGCAGGTATGACCCTAGCCCTGAGCAGCATTATACCTTCACCGCAGATGATGCCACAATATAAACAACAAATGATGGACTTCAACAATTAGCTTAGCTTCTAGTGTCAATCCAGGGAGGATCCAGTATCTCTCAGCCTGGGATGACATGGTCGACAAGCCATGCTGCTTTGCCAGTGATGGTCTACACCTGTGTCTTCTAGGCTGTCAGATACTGGCAGAGGTGCTTGCCTCCCCCATAGTGCCTTTTTAAGCAATGTCAAAGCAACAAAGGTTTCACTGTAACAACATCCACTGGAGGTAAACACACAGTTCTGCTTAATGCTAGGAATGTAACATGAAGCTTTACTGGAGGATATTGTCAACCTACTAGATGGCAGATGTGGTGCAAATCTCAACCCCCTGGCTCCAAAGCATACCTGACACTAGTCCTCTGGCTAGTTATCTCTAGACATCAGGTCATATTTGCACTCTCCAAGGCTAAAAACATGGTCTCAGTGGTACCAGATAACATCCCAGGTTGCTTACTAAGCAATCTAAAACTGAACCTAGTGGACCTAATTAGCATCTTCTTTAACCATACCCTGAGAACTAGGTTTGTTTCAGCAGAGTGAACAACAACAACAGTAATTCCCTTGCACAAAGTGGGGCCATCAACCAACCCTGGGAACTATAGAACTATAAGTCTAACCAGTCTCATCTGCAAGGCTATGGAAAGAATCATCATGGACCTTATCAACAAGGACATAGGTGACCTTCAAACTTTAGACCCAACCTGATTTGGCTTTGTTAAGTGCAGATCATGCTTATTAAACCTAGCAGACTTCTTTGAGAAAGTCACCAAAGCCCTGGATGAAGGTAAGACAGTGCATACTGCCTATCTTGATCTTGCCAAGGGTTTTGACACACTCCGTCACTCAGGTATCATTGATAAATTCTCCCAGAATTGGATTAGCCCTTACCTCACTAGATGGTTAGCAAAATGGCTCACTAACAGAACACATACTGTCAAAGTTGGTGACGCAACCTCTACCAATAGAGCCATCACCAGTGGCATACCACAAGGATCTGTACTGGGCTCTTTACTGTTTGGAATCTATTTCTCAGAAGTCTGGGTTAAATTAGATGGCCTTTGAATTACCAAGTTTGCTGATGATTTGCACCTTGGGTGCAATCATCGAGACCCCCAATGATAACATATTACAGGAGGGGCTAACACAGACAAATGATTGGTGCCCAAGCCACACAGTGTGAAACTATACAAAAAGGTGCCATTAGTATTGCTTTTTGCAAAGTGGAATTCCCTGCTAATTACATTATTGACTACATCCCCACTAAGCTCATACTCAGTGGTGTGAGACCTGGGAACCCAGGTAGATAGCAATCTGAACTTTGACAACCATGTTTCCACAGTGATAAGGAAGCCTTCTACATCATGCACCTCATAAGTTAGAGCATCGCATCCAGGTCTGAGGATGGTATAAGACCACTGTACTCAAAACTCATCAGGCCACTAATAGAGTACAATGTTCCATTTTGCAAGTACCTCACCTGACACCTACAACTGCTGGAGAGACCACAGGTGTTTCTCAACAAGAAAATACAGGGCCTATAAACCATGCCATGATATACATGGATACTGACAGCACTGTCACTGTACTCTGCATCTTATATGCTGCTAAGAGGTGACTTATGCTTGGCCTACAGGCCAGTGTCTAACCCTGCCCTGATGCAAATGCTGCACATCTGCAAATCTAATGGCACAACAGTCACTTGCTATAGGAATCTTAGCCTATCCTGTGACATTAACAGAACATACTTCAGAGACAGCAATAGCTGATGACATCAGCAGAATATGTTGAGAAAAAGATGGTAATAATAGCAGTGTCCCACATGCTGGTGTAAAATGCTCTCTCTAATGTCAATCAAGTGAACACACACACACACACACACACACACACACACACACACACACACACACACACACACACACACACACACACACACACACACACACACACACACACACACACACACACACACACACACACACACACACACACACACACACACACACACACACACACACACACACACACACACACACACACACACACACACACACACACACACACACACACACACACACACACACACACACACACACACACACACCAGTTGATTGCAGTAAGAACAGAACCCCTACCTATCAAATTATACCAATTAGAGATCACTGTATTTAATGCAAGCACCACAGCAGAAGCCTGACTTGGAGAGTGTCAAACAACACTTTTAAGTCATGACATCAGCAAAATAAAATGTAAAATGCTGTCTCGCTAATTTCAACCAAGTGAACACACACACACACACACACACACACACACACACACACACACACACACACACACACACACACACACACACACACACACACACCAGTTGACTGCAGTGAGATTAGAACCCTTACCTAACCAAAGAAAACAGACAAGAAAATTTAGTACTTAACGCAAGTGCTACAGCACAAGTCTAACTTTTACAAGCCTACAGGACAATTTACCGTGCATGACATAATCATTGGATGTTTGAGAGAAGATGTTGGGAGGGCGAAATTAAATGGACATGTAGGCATGTACAACTGTCAAAATATTGGCACCCCATGGGATGGTAGTGATGACTGCAGGATACACAGTTATGCTATTCTGACCACACACACACACACACACACACACACACACACACACACACACACACACACACACACACACACACACACACACACACACACACGCACACACACACATACACACACACCAGTTGCCTGCAGTGAGATTAGAACCCCTACCTAATGTATACAGACTAGAGAACTCAGTACTTAACACAAATGCCACAGCACAAGTCTGACTTTTACAACCCTGTAGGATAATTTGTAGTGCATGAATCATCAATGGATGTTCGAGAGAAGATAAAGGGAGGCCTGAATGAAATAGATGTGAAGGCATGTACAACTTTCAAAGTATTGGTACCCCATGGGATGGTAGTGATGATTACAGGATATAGTTATGCTCTTCTGACTCCGCATACACAGACACAGAGACAGACATGACAGTTGGGTGCAGTGAGATTAGAACCCCTACCTAAGTATACAGATTAGAAAACTCAGTACTTAACACAAGCGCTACAGCATAAGTCTGACTTTTAGAAGGCTGCAGATCAGTTTATAGTGGATGACATTATCTTTGGATGTTTGAGAGAAGATGTTGGGAGGCCTGCCTGAAATGGATAGCAAGAAATGTACAACTGTCAAGATATTAAAGATTTGCATGTTACCAGATTGATGAATGTGCAAAGTGTAGCATTTGCTGTTGTGTTCCCAGTGTGCAGGTATACCTTAAAAAGACAGCTTTGCAAACTATATGCAAACAGCTGTACACATTACTACAAGTATTTGAAAATCAGAATGTGTATTGTCAGTACAAAGATGTTCATGGTCTATAAGAAAGCATTTTTATTTATTTCTGTAGTGTTGTTGATATATTTGTTTGCATATACAGACAGTCCAAGTTTCAAGTGCATGGGTGCATGTAACAGATGGCTACAGTGTAAACATGTGGTCTTTCCTTAAAAAATACATTACCTCTGTTTGTGTTTTCACATATATTTTCAAGGGATGAAGACTAACTGGACCAAATCAAGTGCATCAAGAAGACGTATGTGAAGTGGAGAGCTATGTATGGCATGATTTCTTTTTTTGTGGGATATGTGCCCTTTTTTACTTCAGTAGGAGAGGAATGTTGCGTAAGGAACATAGATATTTCTGGGTCTGGTAAGTAATGTTGGTGAAGAAGCAAATGCAAATAAACCAGGCAAACAAGACAAGGTACAGGGATAGTGAGGGACATGACAGATTGGGGGACACTATGACTGGGGTTAGGGAGGGGGCAACAGATGCACATGTCCATCAAACATTGGGATAATTAGAATCTGGTACTCACCCATAGGACTGTCATCACTATCCCCTTACTCTACTGGTTGTTGGACCATAATTGAGAGCAGCCTCCCCATCTGATGTAGGTGCACACCAATTGTGCTGTGCAGGACCCTACACACCATGCCTGGCAAATCCTGGCAGGTGACAAAAACCCCACTTCTGCTAATACTCCGGGAGAGTACCAGAGCACCAACTGCTGGGGTAGTGCTACCTGATGTGGAGGGTCCAGGTAGTGCAGGGGCAGCAAAGGCAGTACTGCCAGGTTAGGTCCCAGATGTGTTGGGTGTTGGTGCAGTAATTGGAGGAGTGGGGACAGATGAGTCACAGGGGCTGGCCTACCTCCCTCTGCTGTAAATCATTTTCTTATTTGCCAGAGATGGATGACTTGGAAACATTTTGACAACACACAGAAAAAAAAGAGATAAGGTTTGCGGTGAAAGAAAAAAGATAAAATTAGTACCATCATACGTGACAAACAATGCATTACAACAATAATACAGTATTTTATCTCAGCTTTTACTTTAAGTATACTTCTTAAGAACTACAAATTATAAGTAAGGATTGCTCAAATGTAATCCTTGCAATGTGCATATATTGCACATATACTTGGTCCAGTTATACAGATTAAGTTAACAGCAAGGAATGTATGCCACTTGTGTTGAAATTAAATTTATGTAAAATATTTTTAAAGGCTTTTACTGTATGTTTTTACTTGTGGTGTTTGAACCCACAGCATCTGACTATAGTATTAGACTCGAGTCCTAGAAACTGGCTTGTGTTATAGACTGAAGCATGCATGTCTGCTTTTACAGTTAGGATATACATGCTTACTTTGCACAACTGTATAGAAAAGAAATAAAAATTTAGCTAAAATAATAATTCTGTTGTGCTGCATACATACCCTTGCTTCCCTCGGTCTCTCTAGATAAGCATCTATTTTGCCATAATCTCTGTGTTGGTTGTAGAATAAAGAGAAGAGAATGAGAAGAGCATTATGCATACCAGTCTTCCCTGTATGCAGCTTTTTATCTACTATACAACTGTGGAATGTCGGCTATCCTGAACTCATCCAGCCACTGATTGAGTGTATCCCTCTTGCATTTTTGCAGGTCATTAAAGTGATGCTTACACTATTCTTCAGTGTGTGGAATGCCAGTCACACTGGAAACAGCCTTGGCCAGACTATTCCAAGCCTCAGACTTGTATTTGGAGCCAGTATTATCCCCCTACAAGAATCTTAAGCTGTGGCGCTTTACAAGGAGTTCAATGAATATTCTACACTCCTCAACACCCCACTTCTGCACCCTAATTTGAGCACCTTCCCTTCTACTCCCAGACATGTCCGACCAGAGAAAACAGCAATAGTTAAGAATGATATCCCGCCAATACCTATCACATTTACTGGTAGTGCACAAACCTGAATAATGATGCCAACCATGTTTGAGTGAATTTAAGCAGAGAGCAACAGTGTAAAACAGAGAGGAAGGGGCAGTCTTTGAAATTGGAAGGCTAATCTGACACTTGGCATTAGTTTGAGGGTTGGTTGTTTGCTGCTGTAACTGATACATGATTCAACTTTGCAGATGAGTATTGGGAGAATAAATTTGATGACCTTCCATGGTTTCTATGTGGCTTTGCACGATGGTTTATTTATTTATTATATATTTATTTATTAATAAAAATTGATAAAATTAATTTTTACAATGTGGGATGCAAATCTACACATAAGGAGCAAAACATTTTCTTCCACAGCTGTGACTTTCCATCCTTGCCACAGAAGAAGTGCTTCTCAGACATACTCATTATTTACATATAAATACACATGACAGCATGAGGGGTATGTGTGTGACCTGACAAGGTCCTGGTTTATACATCCCTGTGTGTATGACTTTTATTGAGGTCAGAAGACAATCCAAGGCCAGATAACACAGTTATGATTACAGAAACATACCCTCACTCACACAAACAATTCATATGAATTTATTGAAATTGAGTATACAACCCTTAATAACATTGGGAGTGTTTAATATTTTTTATGTATATTTTAATATAAAGTAAAATGAACAACAGTAAAAATATTTGGAATTTGCTGTATTACAACCCAGGATCATCTGTATTGCAGCACTATGCTTATACCTGCTACCACAGGAATAGTTAAAAAACACTTGGATATTTTCATATTCATTATTAACTTCTGTGTGTTAACCACCACACAACTCCGTTTAGTGTGTTTGCGCAGTGCCCAACATACTTGATAGAATGTATCCATTTTGAAACTGTCTACTGTCTGCATCCTGTCTGCAGGTGTTCTAGACCTGCAGGTGTTGGGAAAGGTTGCTAACTGCCATGCAATGCCACTTAGCGGGTTTGTGTGATAGAAAGCAAAAGATGCAATAATGTATCCTTTTTGAAATTGAGAATGTCTGCATTCTGTCTGCAGGTGTTCCCTCTGCTTCATGTGTGGGCCATTAGTCTTGGTTTGTGCAACAGTAAGTGATGAGCAAAAGTGAGAAGCAAAGCTAAACTTGCTTGTTTCTTAGGTTTCATCCTTAAAGAACAATTGTGGAACTTGAACTGTGATATATACAGATAATATACACACTGTGTGGATCACCGTGTTTAGCAGATGTGCTACATACACATGATTCACAGGAGTAGATTATGTATGGGTTATCAGAGAAGTATATTACATGGCATTTATTGCATTTATCCATTACTTGTGTTTGTGTTAAGCCACGTGTCTCACAAATAGTGGTATTAAAAAATAAAATCAAATAAACATTACAAAATAAATGTTAGTACACATTAAAGATTTTTTTTTAGACAATTCTGGACTTGAACTCTCAGATCAGTGAATCTACAAATCACAGTAAGGGTGTCTTATCCCTCTTTGCCACAGAAATAGCTTTGCAGTAGGCATGAAAATCATTGTGCATACAAGCAAATCCAAAATCATCCACAGTATTAACAATGTATGGCACATGTACACTTCTGAGGTGTTTGTACGTGTTAATTTCAGATGTAGTGTAATGAATGATCACACAAACATTTATGACTATTGCTTGCAGAAATGCAGCTCTGTGTTATCTTTGTATAGTGCTCTGACAAAAATGCCTAGGACTGCCATTGCCCATACCCATCTGCATTCAGCTCTACTCTATGCCTCGCCAATATTCACTAACTTGAACAAAAGTGATCTCAGCAAACTCTCTAGCTGCTTCAATCAAATTGCCATGTTTGCCACAGGAACTGCCTTTAGGACACACCATTGTCAAAACCTAAACCTCTTAGGATGGCCAGAACTCAAGGTTTCAAGCATTTAAGGTTATTAACCATCCAGAAAAAATGCCCTCCCTTAAAAATACTATCCATCACTACAAAAACACTAGGTCACTTTGTTCCACTACAAAACTTTTGGTTCAATCTGTTAAAGCTAACAACCTATCTGGAGAACCTTTGTTTGCAAATTCAGTAGGCAAAACTTGGAATTCGCTCCCATCTGACCTTACTCTGAACCCCTCCCTTAATCAGTTAAAAAAAATCTAACCCAGTATTTTAAAACTCACTGGTTATGTCCTTGCTCTAACCCTGACTAAAGCCTCATCTACTTCCATATCCCTGCAATGTTTTATTCATAGCGACTAACCTCTTACACTAAAAGGTTTGAAAAGAGAAACTGTAACATCTTTGCGGATACTCTCTATATAAGCTGCACCCATAGGCTTGATAAGAAAAACTATAACATATTTGTATATATTTCTGAATATAAACAGTATTCTTCATAGGCTTGAAATGTGAGACTGCAACTTGTATGTTAATACAATATGTTTGTGCATATACTGTAACTTGTTTGTCTTTATCTGTTTGTAAGTTTGGAGTTTTCTCCCTGGGCCTCTGCTGAAAATGGACATGTATCCAGTCGGACTATCCTGGTCAACAAATGTAAAGTAAAATAAAAAAAAATAAATAAATTCTTATCTGAGCAGTAATCTGAGACATGCAGTTTGTAAGGCATTTTGTATCATTGTCCTTAAAATGTGTGAGAATATTAAATGGAAAAAGTACACCATTTTCAACAAATGCAAAGGAGGTTGGATATTATTGATAGAAACTGTGAAATGTGTGGTGCTTACTAACATTTAAAACCTTGATACAATTACTTCTACACTTTGTAAATCTAACCTGGCTCTCACACCCACTGGAGTTAAGGGAATATGAACTGCTGCTGTGTTTTAGTTCTCCCTATCAGTAATCATTCACAGTTGCAATCCAAAGGGAGTGACTGAACTATATTTACTTCTACTACACGAAGCCAAGAATTTGGTATTCAGCAGTTCTAATGAGTTCAAACTTTATTTGCATTTTCACAGTGCTCACAGGCCTGAGCCTGCACTATAATAAGGGAACCATGTAGCTAGGGAATTTGAAGGTGACAAGACTTTTTTATGTGGATAACACAGAAGAAGATTGCTTTTACTTTGGATTTATCTGCTCAGAAAACTACTAATCTTGATAAGGTATGATTGCATTTTTCAGTTATATATTGGATTTGCTCATATTTCACCAGGAAAATACAAACAGACACACACACACACACACACACACACACACACACACACACACACACACACACACACACACACACACACATACATATATATATATAAACACACACACACACACACACACACATATATATATATATATATATATATATATATATACATATATATATATATATATATATATATATATATATATATATATATATATATATATACACACACATATGCTACTTTTATCTGTATGCACTTCTTAGAAGTTTACTGATGGCATAGGCATTTTGTCAGGACATTTTACTTTCTCAGATGCACAACATTATTAACTTTCATCACAAGTTTTAATGTTAGAACTGTTTCTCTTTACACTCTTAGTTTTGTTATTTCAGTGAAATGTAAATGCCCTATATTGTCAATGACATAGGGGTGTTAGCCTTCTAGAATGGCCCATAGACACCTCTAGGGGAGTGGTAGCCACAGGTAGAGGTGACTGACAATTGCATAAAAATGAATGTTCTGTAGTAAATGTGTGCACGTTTTTGGGACAATTTCTTTGATAGCAGTTATAGCAATTCACTGATGCTTTATTTCTTTGCTTGGTACAGAAATGTCATGTGCTTGTTTTGAGGGTGGGGGTGGTAGACCCAAATTCCATTTCTGTGTTGGCACAAACAAAATGTTTTTTACAGATGTTTACTTTGCCATTGTTACTTCTTGTTTTGGATCAAGCCTTGGTTTGTGTGTGACTGTGATTATTTGTTTCTCCATTGGGTATATATGTGTTATATCTAAGCAGGGCTTTTATTTATGTGATATTTATGTGTAGTATCCTTATTTTGTGTTTTATGTCACCTAGGCTGATGGCACCCAAGTGTCCAAATCCCCTCAAACCCCCTTTCGGTCTCTTCTAAAATGACGAAATGTCTGGAAGGATGGAAATTGGAACCAAATAGTGAATTATGTGAATGCTGTTGGGGACACAGCAGGATATATGATTGGGTGCATCATAGGGCCACTGACATAATTTCATCATCCTGGAGGAGAGCAGCTACACTGGCTCGTGGACAGCTGGCTACTGGGGAAGGGTGCCTGCTACAGTGCCACCACTGACAACAAATGAAGAGGACCTGTCCACTGTGGAAAATGCACAATGGCATGTGATTGATGTTTATGCTGCTGTTTCGGGGAAGGCAAGTATGTCCCAGGAGGAGCTTCCAGGTAGGCTTAGCTTTGTCAATTTTTAAATATTTCTTGTATAGTAAAATATTGAAAGCAAGACTTAAGTTGGTTTAAGGATTTTTTTGGGGGGAGGACTAGTTATAGATTGGTACAGCTAGCAACACATTTTGGTTCTTTACACATGGGCTTAGGGTGGATGTGTCATCCGAGTTTCAGTTAAATCTATTCTTAATGGACATATAAAGGCCCAACATTTTCCCCCCTGTGTTATTGTTATTGTGATGATGGCGTCCTTACATTTTGTTTAACTTCTTCCAGGACTTTCCAGGACCATCCTCCCTAGCAAGTGTGGAATCTTCTATACATGGTAAGCCAAACATTTTTATTTCAGTACTGAAGAGCATTTCATAGAAATATTCATTTATCCATATGAGTGAGGTAGATGTCAGGACTGTGTGTGTATTGTTGTACAGTCTGTGATGGTGGCACCAGTGTTAGTTTGTTAGCATATATTGAAATGTAGTAGTGTAGCTATTAATTTCTTTCCTGTGTTTGTTGCTTATTCTACAAATATAAAAAGTGCCACTACCCTGTTAAGGTCGACAAAATACACAAGAAACTACAAAATAAAAATAAAAATATAAAGCCGACAAACATAGCTGTAAAATAAAAGATTTAATGTACAAAGTTAGCGCTTTCACAGCAAAACTGCTGCTTCAACAGACTTAACAATAAAAACAGTCAAGACAACCATTTATATATAAATCACATGACATATCTAATTAAAAAATTCATTGAGGTAATTTTCTCCCTTTTAAAACAGGTTTATTGGAAACATGCCCATTCAAACATGGGTGTTCATCAGCATTTAAACTGACAATCCACCTTAGATCTGCACATTCTGTCAAGTTCACTAAATCACCAAGCCTCAAACTTTCACATAGCACTTCCAGTGCAGCAAACTTAAATTTATGTTCACTCCCATTTTCAGTAACATGCTTGACCAGTGCATTAGTTTGTTTGCCTTTTCTGATATCACCTGCATGTTCCAAAATTCTCTCCCTTAAACTACGGTTAGTTTTGCCAATATAGTAACAATCACAGGTCATGCAGGTAGCACAATAAACCACATTCTCAGTGTTGCAACTTGCAAAACATTTTAATTCCAACCTCCTATTCATAAATTTTAGGCACGGAACAGTTATATTACTAATAAAAGCACAGGCAGAACAATGCAGGCAAGAGAAGGTACCTAATCTTTCAGTGATGATGTGAGATTTAATATGTTGATTTTTATAACACAGTTGACGTTTCAGGGAGAGATTGTTTTTAAAAGAAAATTTAGGTACAGGACCAACTATGTCAGCTACAGCATTATCTATCAAGAGTACAGACCAATGTTTTTTAAAACATTACACAACTCACCAACATTACTGGAGTGTGTTAGAGGCATCTTAACTGTGTATTATTATTAGTTGGTTGTTCAGAACTAACATTTCGAGTAGAAAAATAAAGTCATACAAGTGAATCTTTAAGGGCATAAACTTCATCCATAGTTTTATATACTTCAGACTCTGTGTAGTCTCTATCAATAAAGTCACAAGCCATCTGACACGGGCTTCATCTTCCTTGTCATGCAATCTCATAGTTCATAAAAATTCGCCTTTAAGCACATGTTTGGGTATGTGTCATGGGTGCATACTAGATTAATGTAATAAATTATTACATCTGCATGTTTTTTTATAGATAGCTGTACTAAAATTTTTAAGTTTATCCATTCTAACACATACATTCAAAAAAATTATACTAGATTTGGAGTACTGGTAAGAAAACCTAAGAAATGTCGTGGTTGACTGCAAATATTCAATAAATTGACTCATCAATTCAGCTGTCCCCCTCCAAACAACAAAGAGATAATTGAGAAATCATTTGTAGTAGCATAAATTACCAGCAAAGGGATTGTTTTTGTGCACAAATTCATGTTCCCAGAAAGCCAATACCATATTGGCATAATAATTAGCACAGACAGGCCCCATTGCCACTCCAAGTTTCTCTAAAAAGAACTTGTCTTGAAAAATGAAAATATTATTTTCAAGTATGAGTTCCAACAAAGCACAAATCAAATATACTTTACTGTTAGAAAACTGACCTACCAGGGTTAAAAAAACTCTTATATATTATATACCTAGGTTGTTCAGTATAACTGTGAAAAATGAAGCTATATCTAGAGTCACTAAAAGTAGTCCAGATCTATCTACAAACATATTGGACCATGAGTATAAATCACTCAAAAATGTTTTAGTGTCCTTTAGCACACTGGATACAGTATCCAATAAAGGATGTAATTGTCTTTCCAGAAAAATCGAGAGGGGTTCAGTAATCCAACCCCTATTTGAAACAATCGGTTGCATAGGTGGATTGTCAATATTTTTGTGCACTTTAGGTAACCCATAGAGGAGTGGTACCAGAGGATGTTCCACACAAAATAACTCATATAAGTTTTGACCAATCATTCCAGTCATAAGCAGATCATATAACAAAAATTCCACTCTTTTTATGATACCATCAACTTGAAACTTATGAATCAATTTATAAGTCTCAGTATCTGATAACATCTCTTCATTTTGCCTAGATAATCATCTATACCCATAATAACAACCCTGCCTCCTTTATCTGCGGGTTGTATTTCAATAGCAGTATTACTTTGAAGTTGCTTAAGTACAGAGTGTTCGCCTGCTGTTAGATTATAAAATGATGCCTTAGAGTCAAACATGGAATTCTCCCTAAGTTCATGTTCATATAACCTGGTGAAAGTTTCAACTGCTGGATGTATTTCAGGTGTGAAAGTACTAGGTTTCTTAAGTGTGTTTGCACCATTGCTTACATTATATTTAAATAAATACTTTAAACTAACATTGTGTGCAAAAAATTGACATTCATCCATTCCCTGTAATTCCATCGGACACAACCAGTAGGCCTATGCAAACCCATTCCAGTGAGCTCTCAGATATTGGACAGGTGGAGGGTAAGACACTCAATCACAGTAGTGTGGTTACTGGGGCTTCAGTGCCTGTTGACTCTGGCTGTTGCCAAAGTGTGGATGAGGTGCCATGCAGGAGGGTTGTTTGGGTTACTTGGAGGAGGCCTGCTGTCCATCCTCCACCTGATTCAGATGTGTCTTTTTGTGCCATCTGATGTATGATTAGGGCTGTCATGGAGGGGCAGGCATATTCCAATAGGGAGTCTGAGGAAATACTTAGGGTTGTATATGTGGCACAGGCTGACATGTGTGACTACGTCCACTGTGTTGTCAATTCAATGGCTCAGATGAATGATATGTTGGAATGGGAGGTGCCTGTGATGGAACTTCTGCTGGGAGGGGGATGGCATCTATGTGGGCAAAGATCAGCTATATCATCTGATGTTAGCTGATGTGGCCATGCCTGATCATGCTCCTATAGTGACAATATTTTGACTGCTCCATCAGTGGTTCAGGTGTCCACAAACAGACGTGGTAGGACATGGAGTTGTGATCCTGGGCATATTCGTGAGGAGAACTCATCCAGCACACATCAGTCATGTTCAGGTAGCAGCAATGCATCTGACCATGGGCATGAACGTGCCAGTGCAAATCCTGGAAGAGCCAGTTCTCAGGGTTGGGGATGATGATGACAAACTGTCACCTCTACCATACATGGCTCACACCTGCCTGACATAGAAGGATGTAGAGCTAGCACAGAGCTTGGCTGTGTTCTTGCAGACACTCACACACCGATTTCATCTGGAGTGCCTATACAGAGACACACACACACACACACACACACACACACACACACACACACACACACACACACACACACACACACACACACACACACACACACACACAAAACAGTTACTGGGTCAATCATGAGACTTAAAGCTCATTCTGTCTCAGTGGCCATTTGATACTTTATCTAAATATCTGCCTGTTTCCCTTACTTATTCACATGTACTCACTACCCTTTGTGTCAACCTAGGGATCCTGTCCCCCCCCCCCCACAACGCCCTGTACAAGTGATGATAACTGTGCCATTTCCCTGCTTTCTATCTTTTGGATTCAGGGATACATAAGTTTTGTGACTGATGCTCAGGGTGCATAGCTGACAGTGCTTAGTGTATCTGTTTTTGTGTTGCTGTTTTGCAAATTGTACTGCTTTCTTACAGGTTTTCGTAATGTGCACATCCTTGCCAAACACTTAGACCAACAAAGTTGGACCAAGCCATAAATAACAGTGTGGCAAAGGCCCAACAATGGGGAGGATTTTTAAACATTGTGGTCTTACAAACAGACAGTTGATGGAATAACAGGTTTTGTGTTACTATTTTTATGTTTGTTTTGAGGGATATGAAGTCTGAAACTGAAATGCGTGTCATTATATTCTAATTTCAGTCTTTAATGATTTGCCATTACAAACATATGAGGCCAAAATGTGGACATTCAGTGAAAATCTGTACATTTTAGACATAATGCCTATTAGTTGATAGAGGACACATATTCTCATAAGTCAGTGCTGTCACATCTTGACGTAATTGCTGTAAAAGTCACCCACCTTATACTTACATTACAAAGTAACAGTATGCAAGGATATGCTATTCATTTGTATCCTTAGACATTTTTCTTTCTATTCCAGGTTCAACACTTACCTTGGAAATCAAGCAATTGCAAGAGTTTTAGTTCAGGGCTGACTCTGTCTGATGCTAGCAGTACACAGCCATTACATGGGTAAGTAAAGGTTGTGAGTGTTGCCTGGCATCAGTGTTACTGTATGCATGTGCATAGGATGAAGGTTTTAGCCCTTTAGGTGGTGAGTGTGTGCGCTATCCATTGCCTCTTGGCCAGTGTAGGGCCATATTGTGCATGTCTACATCTGCCTACACCCCCAGTGGCTGCTGGTTTCCCCTCTGACTCCTTCCCTGCATGTGGCTGTGGTGACCTTGCCAGTGGTGGTGGGATGTGTGGCCCTTCTCCTTGCAAGTCCTGCTGAAGCTTTCTCAGGATAATGTTGTGGAGCTTGGCACAGACAGTGAATATTTCAGCACACCTACAGGGATTGTACTGCAGGGCTTCCCCAGATGTATCTAGGCAATGGAACCATGACTTAAGCAGCCCAAACATATGTTCTGTGATATTTCTTGTTTGAGCATGTGCCTCATTATAGCAGTCTTCAGTTGGTGTGTATGCATTTCTGATATGCATCATTAGCCACGTTTCCAGTGCATAACCTGCATCCCCCAGTAAATGACCCTGTAGGATATACCCCATAGCAAACATCTCATACAGTTGCAGTTCTGCCAGATATGTGAGCTGTGAAAACTGCCTGGGTTGCCAACATAAACATTCAGGATGATTCCCTTAGCATTACATACACTGGCAGTCAATAGAGTGAATCCCTTTCTATTAATGTATAATGTATACCCTTCCCTGTTCCCCGGGTGGTGCTTTTATTTCTACATGTGTACAGTCTATGGCATCTAGGACTTTAGGGAAGCATGCTACAGGTAGAACTCCTGCATAGTTCTGGCTCTGTCCTCAGCTGTACAAGGTAAAATGTATGTACGCACTGGCATGTTGCAGCATAGCGTTCAGGAATTGATGGAGGATCCTGGATACTGATGCCTGTGACACTCCCAGCATGTCCCCTATTGGTCTTTGGAAGGTTCCTGTAGCTAAAATTCCAAGTGCTACACATACCTTAGTTCCACTGGGATTGGTTCCCCTTGGTTTGCCCTTGCTGTCAGTTGAGGACAACAGAGGTTGCAGAGTTCCTGTAGTTTGTCTCTATCCACCGTGTAGCGCTCTATAATTTCCACTTCATGCATATTATGAGGAGTTAAATGCTGTCTAAAAAACACTTCTCCTTCTTGGACATGGTCTATCAGCAGCAGCGGCAGCAGCATAGACATGGGTTTGTGGCACATACACATCAATAAGAGCAACAGCAGCCCATAGCATTCTTTCTGTGTAGCCTAGCTTCCATGTCTGCATTCCAGTAGGTTTTGGAATTCACAGGGAAAACCAGTAATGAGTCTGCAAGGTTGCGTTATAGCTTGCTGAATAGCCCCTCCATCCTGGATTGGTTGATTAGCATACAATTCAACTGCTTATGTTGTAATTAGCATGCTGCAACATTTACTGTGTTTACGTGTTACATGGAATGCAAAACGGTGTGCTATCATGGGCACGTCGTGCCACATGTATACTTTATTGAACCTGCACCTTTGGTTTCCTTTGCTTGGGCCTTTGTTTTTCTGACTACTTATCTGTTTCTTTCTGTTTTAATTGATCTCTTTTATGTCTTCCATATATGTTTATTTATACTTTATAAATATGTGGCTCTTATAAATTAAAACCATCTTAAATGATAATTGGAAATTTCCCCCTTCTTTTAGGACCACACAGTACTTTTGCATGTATAGGTTTGTTGCTTTCACATTTGCAGTTTTTCTGTATTTCGTTTGTGTTTCTACACTGCCTCTATGCCTATTAAGCATTTATGTAGCTCTGATATGTTTTGCCAAAGTCTGTCTCTTTGAAATTCCCAGTAGATTTAGATACTCTGAGATGTACATTATCTTTTTGATTGGTGGTGTTGGGGCAAAATAGTAGTGGCATGGGCTAGTAATTGGTAAAAAGAAAAAGAAATGAACATCTATTTTGTAATCAATTATTGAAATGCTATATTAAAAAATTTGACTT
The DNA here is from genome assembly GCF_019279795.1 of Protopterus annectens. Classification (NCBI taxonomy): domain Eukaryota; kingdom Metazoa; phylum Chordata; order Ceratodontiformes; family Protopteridae; genus Protopterus; species Protopterus annectens. Next base: position 948,891,000 of record NC_056745.1, on the reverse strand, counting down.
TCAGGAAACCCATCATGTAACACAGTTGTTTAATATATTACCTAAAAGAAACAACAAACACAACTGTACCAGTATTCAGTTATGCAATCTTTACTAGAGAGAACCAAATGCATAAGAAAAAAAAATCACTAAAACATATTATTATATAATATATTAATCTGCAGAAAACATAAGATAGCAGAATGCTTTGCTTGACAGATATGGTAATATTGTGCAGAATAAGTAATACGGACACCTTTACTGTCAGACTTTTTTCAACCAGTAGATGGCATTACAGGAACATTTGAAGGACGTTAACAATTAGGCTATGCATTTAGTTTTATAAAATTTTTCTCATTGCAGCAGTGGCAAATATTGAGTTGTACTAACTTCCTTTTTTTCTGAATCAGGACTGGATCGATCAAAAGAAAAGAAAAGAATATATAATATGTCTCAACTGTACATATTTCACAGAATGTCCAGATTTTTGCTTCATATTTTTGATCTGTTCCTCATAAAATTTGTGGTTTTCTGGCAAATTACTAAGGATTGAAGTCTCTAAATTGTATCATTCAGTTGAATTTCAGACTTCATATTCTTCACAAAATGCATGCTAACACAAATGCTATTTTAGCAAATTTCTAAGTTTATAAGAGCAATATTTAAACATTTCTCCCTATTTTTGGGCCTTTGTCCCCCATTATGTTAGGCTTTGTCCAGATTTCTTGTGCTAAGAGGTCGACAGGCATGTATAAAACTCATTAAAAAGAATATAATACACACCAGCAAATCTCAACTGACACAACAATCGATTTTTCAACAAAATGTTTACAGAAAATGCTACACCAGAATCATTATGTCTGTTAAAATATAAGCATGGTGTGATTTAGATTTTTATATTTGCTTGGCTAGAACAATAAGGAATTACTCATCACATGATGGTAGCACTATTTTACAACATCTGTAATAATACTAAAATGCAGTCTTGTGAAGAAAACAAATGAAACAGACATGCAGATGTAATGACAGGTGAATCAGGTCTCTCACTTTGCCCACCAATTACACTACTAAGTAGTTAAGATGCCATTGTAAATGAATATGTATATAGTGTTTTATTTTATCTTAGTCAGACCTTAAACAGGTTTGTGTTTTTTCCATGTCAGTTTTAGTTTTCTCACATATTTGATTTTGCCAGTTTACCTGCAAAGCTGCCCCATGTCTAAACAACCCTTTTTGTGAAAACAAACATTTTTATTTTATTTTCATTTGCTAATCGAATAAAGTGCTGAGGAACAAAGTCATACATACTAAAATCTCCCTGACCAATCTTTACAGGCAGCTAGGAAGGTTAATTAATACTTCAAAGGCTAAATTTCAAGAAAAATAGTGTCTCAGGCAAACAACAACTACATAGCTTTCTACAGCTATGTCAGTAACCTCAGAGGAAATACACAACAATGCACAGACCTTATTTTAAATGGCCATTGGCCAACCTTTAGGCTGACAAGTTCAGCTCAAACCCCCCCCCACTCCCCCCGATAGTCCAAAGGAAATACTGCATACCACAATCCCCCCAACCATTACTAGGGAACAATTCATCAATTCACTTTCCAGGGCCAAAAACACTGTATCAATAGGCCCTGATAACACCCTGGGACGTTTAATAAATAGCATGAAACATGACCTCCCGGGTCCACTTGAATCACTTTTCAAATGGAGCCTTCAATCAAGTTTTGTAACCAAGGAATGAAAGATGGCTACAGTCATTCCCCTACACAAAGGAGGTCCAACCAATGATCCGGGGAATTAGAGGCCCATAAGTCTTACTACCCTCATATGTAAGGCCACGGAAAGAACCATTAAGGACATGATAAATGAGGACATAGGTAACCTGCAGATGTGAGACTCATCACAGTTTGGCTTTTTTAAAGGAAGCTACACTGAAGAAGGCACAATATTACAGCTGAAACCAGTCTGGATTTCAATATTCACTCTTTGGAATGTGCTTTTTAGCACAAACACTCAATAGATTATAATATTTTCCACACGATGGTCTGCTGGTCTTTGCCTTTGTTGAATATTAATTTTGGGACCTGGCAGCTGCCTTACTTGCAGGGGATTTTTGCTTTCTGGATTTTGTTAAAGGAAGGCCATACCTATTAAATCTGGTAGACTTTTTTGAGGGAGTCACCAAAATACTGGATAAAGCTATGACTGTGCACACAGCTTACCTCAACCGGGCCAAGGCTTTTGATATAATACTCCACTCAGAACATTATAAACAAATTCACTAATTTAGGTATAAACCCTTTTATCACCTGTTGGCTAGCAAACTGATAGGACCCAGGAGGTCAAAATAGATCAGGCCATCTCCACCAAGAGGCCACTTACTAGAGGAGTCCCCTAGGGCTCCATACTGGGCCTGTTCCTTTTTGGCATCTATTTGTCTGCAATGAAAGCAAATGCTGAAGGTTTATGGCTGATTAAGTTTGCAGATTATTGCAAGCTGGGGGTTATCATTGACTCCCCCTGCAGACACTAGCATTCTTCAAGAATGTCTATCTTTGACTTACAAATGGTGCCAGGTGTTAGGGGTGTGTGGGGGGACACAGCCCCCCACAGTGGGGGGTGTGGGGGGCATCGCTCCCCACATAGTTTAGGTATATATTGTCTTCTGCAAAGAGGTATTCATTGCAGTTATAAGTATCCATTTGTTTTTTTTAAATGTATAACGTATATGAGGGGCTACACTCCCACCCCCCTAACTATATATACTAACTCCAGGATTGCACTACAGTGGGGAAAAGGGCATATAACTTTTACTTTAATATGTTGCAAGTTGCAGTTAAATGAGTTTTCAGTGTTTTGAACTTTTGATGTTCTGGCCTTAGTCAAATGAATTTCAGTCATATGAAATTTTGATCATGTGTAGTAGACCCGTTTGCAGATGGTTTTGCAACAGTGTGTTTGGTTGACATCTGCTTAGTCATCCACTTTATTTGACAAAACAGATGGCCAGCAGGTGTGCGAAATCGCACAATTCTTGGGGCTTGGGAATATTCCCTTTCCCCGATTTTGTATGACCTTAGAGTTAGTATATATAATTAGAAGGGGTTGGGGGGGCATTGCCCCCTGCAAAAAACTGTGCTTTATTTTGTTTAGGTCTTGTATGTGCTGAGGTTGTTTTTCAGTGCATTTGTAGTATTATTTATTTTATTTATTTATTTTATTTTACATTTGTTAACCGGGATGGTCCGACTGGATACATGTCCTTTTTCAGCGGAGGCCCGGGGAGAAAAGCTCCAACAGAGTTACATTGATAATTAGGTACAGTAAATGAGCTCAGAGAACTTAACAAAAACATAGGCTATTTACATACAAGTACAAGACTGCCATTACTATTTCTGAGATTACTACAAATGTAACATTATTAACATATTAGCAAGGACGGTAGGCAGTATAATGACATAGAGTTAGACAGGATACATATTTCTTTATCACAGTATACAAAGTACTTATCATCTTAGCTAGTTGTTTATGTTTTAGTTAATGGCACAGAGCTAGTCTGGGTTTGAGCAAGGACATAGCCAGTGTGACTTAAAGTGGAGTTTTAGACTATTTTTGAATTGACTTAGAGAAGTTGCAAGCGTGATGTTATTTGGGAGAGAGTTCCATATTTTACCAGTGGTGTTGGCAAATAGCGCGTCACCACCTAGGTTGAGAGATTTAGTTGTTTGGACAAGGAGTCTGTTTGCTGAGCGAAGGCAGCTTAGATTGGAGTAGGGAGTCATTAAGTTTTTAGTGCTGGGGTATTCTCAGGTTGTTTAAGGATTTTGAAGGCCTCTATGAGTTGGGACTGGTGAAGAAGGTGTGGGAATTCTATCCATCCAAGCTTTTTCAGGTTAGTACAGTGGTGTGTTCTGTAGGGTAGGCCTGTAACGAACCTGGCAATGTGATTATAGCAGGATGAGAGCTTGGCCAGATCAGATTTGTTAAGGTGAGTGAGGACAGGAGAGGCATATAGTAGGGTAGAGAGAAGGTGTGAACGGGCTGTGGCTGCCCTGGCATTCGGGTAAGGAAGGCTTTAATTCTATATAGGGTCCCAAGTTTCTTGTTGACTGACTTAATGGCTTGGTTGATATGTATATCAAATCTGAGTTTATTGTCAATGTTTACTCCTAATAGCTTTGTATAGGTGTCTGGGGAGATGATGGTCCCATTATTGGATTTTATAGTGAAGTTTTCAGTCGGAGATCTATTGGTTGGGTAGAAGAGAAGTAACTTGGTTTTGTTTGGATTTAAGATCAGGAGATGGTTGGCAAGCCAGTTTTCGACTTTGGTGAAGCTATGTTGGGTGGTAGTTAGTAGATTTGCAAGAGTGGCATTGGAACATATTATAGTCGAGTCATCTGCATATTGAATGCAGGCGGCTTCAGGGATGACTGTTTGGATGTCGTTTATGAGGACTGAAAAGAGGAGAGGTCCTAATATGGAACCTTGAGGAGCTCCTATGGTATTTGGTAGTAGGCAGGAGAGCTTGTTTTGCCACATTACTGCTTGTTGTCTCCCAGTGAGGTAAGCTTGAAACCAGTCAAGGGCTGGAGTATCTAGATACAGGGTTTTTAAAGTATATAGAAGTAACTGATGGTTTACCATATCGAAGGCTTTTGATAGGTCCAGGAAGAGAGCGGAGGATATTTTTTTATTATTCCAGTTAAAATTAATGTTTTCAGCAAAAGAGAGGAGGGCAGTGGCTGTACTATGATGGGGTCTGAATCCATGCTGAGAGTCTGTGAGTAGTTTATTTTGGGTTAGATAGAGCATTAGTTGGTTGTGCATGCACTTTTCCATAATTTTGGCAAGTGGTGATAGTATGGCTATAGGTCTATAGTTGGATAGTTCTGTGGATGAACCTCCTTTGTGGAGTGGAATAACATAGGATATTTTCCAAATTGAGGGGATTGAGGCCTCGGTTATGGTTCTGTTAATTAGGATTGAGATAGGGTAGGCTACGACATCTGCAGCAATTTGCAGGTATTCAGCCGGCAGTAGATCGGCTGAAAGGGTGGTTGGCTTCAGTTTTTTCAAAAGGGATCTGATAAAGGATGTGGACACTGGCTGGAAGTTAAAAGAGAGTGGTGAGTCGGGTATAGTGTTTATAGAAGTGTGGGGAGGAGAAAGTTGGTTAGCTAATGACTGGATGGTTTCTGTGAAGAAAGTATTGAATGAATTGGCTATATCTTCTTGGCTCTTGTCAGATAATGTTCCTGGGGTCGGAGTAGTGGATTTGCCTGGTTGGAGAAGTTTATTTATGCCTGCCCAGTACTGTATTATTAATAGTAGTATTGCATCAACATTCATTGTAGCTGTAAAGAAATACAATCACATATATATATATATATATATATATATCTATATCTACCTATATATATCTATATATATATATATCTATATATATCTATATATATACATATATATATATATATATATATATATATATATATATATATATATACACACACACACACACACACACACACACACACACACACACACACACACACACACACACACACACACACACACATATATATATATATATGTATATATAGCATATAACACCAATAGAGTCACCACAGCCAGGAGTCAAAAGGCAACTATTTTAATAAAATGACTTCAATAAAAATCATAAAAAGATAAGTGCTTTCAGATCAACAAACGATCCTTCTTCAGATCTATTTCTGTTTCCATACTTTTTTCTTCATATATAAAATAGCAACCGATCAAACTGCTGTATGCGGGCCAGCACCCATAGAGACTAAAATTACATCATTCCTTCTCCAATCAAGTATGTCTCTTCAGCCTCTGCCCTTTTAGGGCTGGTTTCAAAGGGTAGTTTGTGTTAAGTCCTGGAAGTTTATAGGCTTGCAGATTACCAATCCAAAACATTTCTGCTAATTCAATAATGCTATTGATGTCTCCTCCTCTCAAACTTGGTCTTAATATCTGTAACATCCTGAAATAAAAACTGTGTCCTGCGTTCTCTTTAATATGTTTCATTAAAGGATTTTTAAGATTGATCAGTCTAATGTCACTTACATGCTTTGAGATTCTTTCCTTTATGTGCCTATTGTTTTTCCCACATAAAAACTTGCACAGGAATCACAGATGGCCAGAGATACCACATTTGTTGTAATGCAATCTGCATAGAATTTGAAAGTATATTTCTTTCCAAAAATTGGATGTGTAAATTCTTTCTCTGTTGAAATAAACCTGCAACATGTGCAGTGTCGACATGGGTGCCAAAACGGCTTGACATAACATCATTTTTCTTATATCGGTCATTGCATAGAAGTTGCTTCAAGTTCTTGTTATTTCTAAAGGCAAATATGGCTTCTCTCCCACTATCCTTTTTAACTCTTCATCAGTAGTTAGGATTTTCCAATTATTCCATATAATGTTACAAATATGTTTAATATTTTACAGTGTAGGTTAACACCATTCTCATTTCTTGCTTTTGTTCCTGAATTTTATTCAGTTTTACTTCTATATATCCTTCAGATAAATATGGTTTTCTTTGTCTATCTCTAACAGTTTTAACATAGTTTGACATTTTTTCTATTTCCTTGGTATTATAACCTCTCTGTTCTAAGAGCTCTTCTATATTTACTATAGCAGTTGTAAAATCTTTTTCCTTCGTGTGAAGTCTAGAAGTTCTTAAAAATTGACCCTTCAATATATTCCGATGGATATGCCTATGGTGCATACTAGATGTAGGAAGAATATTACTCTTCTGCAAATCTAAATAGGCTGCTATCAATTTTTCCTTTGTCATCTTGGTGTAAGTGTACATCTAAGAAATCAATATATGTATAATCTTGTTGCCTAGTGCCTTGTTGCAATGGTTTGTTCCAGGTATTCATGAAATCTCTTCAGTTCATCTATATCTCCTTTTCATATGAAGTATATATATCATCAACAAATCGCTGATACAGTACCAAACTCAAATGAAACTTATTATTATGCAGAACATGGATATCCTCCCATTGTGCCAAGACCAGAGTGGTGTAACTGTTGGCACATGGCTACTCTATAGTGCTGCTAGTAAATCTTATTTTCAAAGATAAAGATGTTATGCTTCATCACTAGTTCTATTTGAGTACAGATAAGACTTATTTTATTCTGATCATACCACTGATCTTCATAAAATGTTCTTTGAGCACCTTTAAACCATATTTGTTAGGTATCACCGTAAAAATGCTTTGAAGGTCCATATTTACCATCAGATGCCTTTCATCGTCCTTCTTGTCCTCCAAATATTGCTTTATAGAGGCTAAAAATGTTGTGTATATTTCAGTACAGTTGAAGTTAAAGGCAGTAACTTTTTCAATTGGTGTTTCACATACAGTATATAGAGGCTGGTTCAGTCATCTAGCCTACCCCCTAAACAATAGGATGTATATGAGGAGCTACTGGATTTTTATGTATTTTTGGCAAGCCTTTAAATATAGGTATCATAGGATAGTCCACATTTAAATAATTGTAGAGATCTTTCATAATTCAACCATTGGATTGCAGTTCACATATTTGCCTAATAGAAGCTTTAATTATATACAATTGTCTTCCATTAAATATCTTATATGCATTATCCTCATTCAATAACTTTCATATCTTAGAGCAATAGTCACTTTGATTCATCAGAACAACTCCTCCCCCTTTATCCGCCAGTCTCACAACCAATTCAGTGTTATGCTGTAATTCTTGTAACGCTGCTTTCTCTTTGATGTTAAGATTGTGAAATAGTCTATGTTTCCCTTGAAAACTTTGAATAATATCTTGCCCACACACACATTAATAAAAGTTTCCATTGCATAATTATTCTGGGGAGTAAATATACTGTTTTTTTTTTAAATATATATGGTTCATGACCCTCATTATACTTATAAATGGTTCTTAGCATAGTCTCTCTTCCAAATATCTTCAAGCTCAAAATAATATTATTTAAGGAGCAATCAGCTGCTGGAACAAAATTAAGTCCTCAATTTAATACATTTTTGTGGGGTTCCTTTAAATTGAAGTCTTATTTATCACCAGGTTATCACCAGGTCGTCATTCAATTTAAAATTTTTCTTTGTCTTTCTATTAATATTTTTCTTCTTTTTCTTCCCCTGCTTACTGACCTTGCATATGCTTATTCCATGTTTCCTTCTTTTGAAGTGGTAGTGCTGGAAAAAATGATGGGAGTATTGAGTTGGTCTTAGGTCAGCTCCCAAGGAATATATTTCTGTTTTCTGTGTCCCTTTGATGCTCATTCTCATTTAAATTAACATTCACACTCTCACTCATTACAGGATGTGTGCCTGTCACTGCTGTTGTATTCATTTTACTGATAGTGTCTTTAGGCATCTTGCTGTTATTCAGCTGAGCTTCTGTTTCAGTAAGTTCTTCATTATACTTCTGACAGAGCCAGGCAAATACATTACCTTGTCAGAAATCATTTTAGTCCCTTTGTAATTTTCTAATCTTAGTTTCTTCTAACTTGCCATTATATACAGACACTTAAAATAAATATGATCCAGTTTATTTGTGTAACATTCCAAATTAAATTTACTCTCTATATCTCTCTCTTTGTTGTTGCTCCATAATTGATAGCAGTTCACTTTCTCTTGGTAAAAAATTCAATTACCAATTTGATATAATAGTGAAGGCATACCTCTCAAATGGAGGTGTTGCCATTGTAACCTCCTCAATTCAAATAAATTATTCTCAAACTCTCTGCCTTCTTGATAGAATATATGCATGTTCACTTCAGTTTCTGCTTCGATATTTACTTTATCAGCATTACCATTTTCAAAATTTAGTCTTAAGAGTGGATTTCTGTCCAAATACAGAAAGGTCTTACTGGAATTCTTACTGGTACCTCTGTTAGAAATTCACAGTTTCTTCATTCCATTAATGTAATATATAGCTGGTGCACTTGCCTCAGTATTGCATCATGAAAGATGTGGATGGTAAATCAAATCAATATCCTCTTGTACCACTTTTTCAGCCATGTGCGGGCGAATATCATTACAAGGAATAAAAATCACCACCAACAAAGTGTAGATGCCCCCCAAAGACTAATATCCTGGTAAAAGACAAAAAGCATATAACACCAATACAGTCACCATGGCCAGGTTATGAGTTAAAAGGCAACTATTTTAATAAAATAACTTCAATAAAAAGATAAGTGCTTTCAGATCAATAAACGATCCTTCTTCAGCTCTATTTCTGTTTCCATACTTCATTCTTCATATATAAAATAGTAACCAATCAAATTACTGTATGCAGGCCAGCACCCATAGAAACTAAAATTACATCATCCCTTATCCCTTCTCCAGTCAAGTATGTCTCTTCAACCTCCTCCCTTAAATATATATATATATATATATATATATATATATATATATATATATATATATATATATATGGTTCCACTTGAAACTGTCGAATTACCACATCATCAAACCTTAAAACATCAAGACCAGAATGTTGCAAACTGAGATAATCGAAAACTGAAATAATCGAGACGCATAACATCAAAAATGCATTCCCTACATGTTAAGTGTGCAAACATGCCTAAATACAACAATCCAAGTATCAAAACATATTCCATGTTACGCGTCTCGATGATTTCAGTTTTCAATGATCTCAGTTTGTGACGTTCTGGTCTCGATGTTTTAAGGTTTGATGACGTGGTAATTCGACGGTTTCAAGTGGAACCATATATATATATATATATATATATGCATACACACACACACACACACACACACACACACACACACACACACACACACACACACACACACACACACATGCATACATAAATTGATATATTTGTGTGTGTATATATGCATCTCTCTCTCTCTCTCTCTATATATATATATATATATATATATATCTATAGTACATATATACACACACACACACACATATGTATATATATATATATATATATATATATATATATATATATGGGTCTACTTCAGAATGTTGACCGTTCAGCATGCCGACTTTCATATGGCCAACACCATATGATCGACATTCCGAAAGGCCGACATCCTGAAATAGCACCATTTACCTACCTGTAAACATAGTAAAACTGCGCCCCCCCCCACACCCCCTGCTACTTAAATATTCTCACTCTGAGATCACAATACAGTGCAGGAAAGGGGAATCTCCCATTCCCGCACTGTAGTGGTATCTCCGCTATCATTTGTCGGCCTTTCAAACGTTCGCTCATATGGTGTTGGCCATATGAGTTTTGAACATTTGAAAGTTCAAACAAATGAATGGCTTCCATATATATAAATATGTATATAAATAATATATACACATTTAGTGAAGCTGCATAAAGGTATCACAGGAACATCACTTAAGCATGAATGCAGTACCAAAGTGTATTAGCACTGTAGTAATGCTGTTGTTTGTTACCGTTTGTAAGGAAGTAGAACAAATACTTGTCTTAAGCCTTCCCACACCTCCACTGCATTCTACTACAAATAACACATTGCACTAGCATCCTTATAAAGTATGAGAAAAAGGAGGATAATTTGGTGATATGTAGATGCAGTAACATTTATACACTCTGAGTAAAAAAAGATGCTGCCTTCTTTATTTTCTTTATTCCTTTGAGATGTACAAATATTTCTGTCTTGTCCTTGCTTTCCTCAGTGGCATATATTTTAAGTCCTTTTTATTTCTTTCCATATGTCAGCTGGTGAATTTTATTTAAAGCATTCATTTAACCAGTTTAATGAAGTAAACTGGTCTGTCTTACACCTTTTCAGCCACAACTCAGGCAAGGGCAAATGTAATACTTACAAATAGTTCAGAGTAGCCAATTAATCAGCATATTTTAGGAGGTGGAGTGTCTTGAGAAAATACATGCTGAAACCATGAAGAACGTTTTTTTTTTGTTTGGCACATTTTCCCCTTGCTAAATGCTGATTAACAGCCCACTTCTGGTCAATTGGATCATTCATTCCCCATCACCGGAGAACAGTTGACCAGGAGAGGCTGTGATATAGACAGCAAGAGTGGTTTGAAGTTTTTCTTAATAGCGTGACATCCATTGTGCACACTTAGTTTGAGAGATCATGAGGTCTGCCATGGTCTAATTACACTTGGCATCCCTCATTTCCAACTTCTGCATGGGCGCTATCAGCAATTAGAATTGCCCTCCCATGCTTAAACTCTGGGTGAGGTTTCCTTGGTTTCCACCAAGTAAATCACACCCACTAGAGTGCTTAGAGTGTCTACCCCTCATCTTCTTTCCACTAAGAGAGACAGAAATGAGGAGGAAATATCCCTGGCTTCTCAAGTGCCTGTGACACTAATTAAACCTTAGTCACCTAGGTTATAGCTGATAATTCAGAGGAAAGAATAAGTCAAATGTACTCAGAAGTGATTAAAATACATGAAACATTGAAGGAATATATCAACTCAAATAAAAGGCTGAAAAAACAGAAAAGCTTTAATTAGCTGTTCAAATGAAATGATAAAAGTGCAAAATCAGAAGATGACATGAAGGAAAGGCTGGCTGAGTATAAGGCTTCTCAGGAAGAGCTATTTCAAAAATATTAGAGTTAGAAGACAGAATACTCAGAGAAAACCTTACATTTTCTGCTGTTCTGCTCTACCAAAGAAACTGGAAGAAATAGACTGCATGACTTTCATGAAAGCACAGATAATCAATGGAAGGAATGGACTATACTAATTTAATGAAAGCACAGATAATCAATGGAAGGAATAGACTGTATTAATTTAATGAAAGCACAAATAATCAACTTAGACTGCTGTTCCCCAGCAGGATTTGTTAATTGAAAGGGCACACTGAGTGTATGCTCCAAATATGGTCATGAGAAAATAACCAAGACCTATATTAATAAAGATGGAATCATGAGAGGAGAAAAAGTTGATCCAGACAAACTGTGACAGAAGAGAAAATATTAAAAAAACTGAGACAGCAGAGTGTTTGTGAAAATGATTATTCACTCTATACCAGGAGGAATAGAAACAAATGTATCCCAATAGTCAGACACTGTTGAGATGCAGTGTGAGATTCAATCTGCTGTATCCAGCTGTCCTTGGAGCATTTTTTTCCCTAGAGGATCAAAGATATTTTTTGAAGCAAACAGGCTAAGGAAGAAATACAAAATGCAAGAAACAAAAAGAATGGGGCCTCTGCTTTTCATTTTTGTGAAAATAATGCTCATATTGAGACTTTGCCAGTGAAATCTTTTCCAATTTGCCAAAGGAAAATGCTTGACAGACAGAACAGGAGTCGACTAGAAGAATTAGGAGTACCTTGGAATTGAACCAGAGTATACTGTTGGGAGATGGAGATGATCAGGAAGAAGACCAGCAATGCTGAAATTAGTGAATAAATGTGAGACTATAAACATCAGTCACATTTGTGAAATGTGGCTTTGCAAGAAAAAGTGATTGAGAAAAGCTGGGCTTTTGTTGACTTTGTTAAACTTGTGGGTGGGATGTATAGCACATACCTCACATTATATAATTAATGTTTAGTAGGACTCTAAAGGGGAAAAGACGTAACTGTAAATAAAACACTTTTTGTTCTTATTAGTATTTTGTATTAAACATTTCAAAATATAAACTGCATGTTATATTGTAAAGCAGTTTTGTATAGTATGCAGTCAAGGGTATTTTAAGTTTGGGGGAATCCTTTCAGTGACTGTTGTATGTGCTAAATTTATTAAAGAAAAAAAGTACATTTTTAGTTGTAAGAAATATAGGCTTTGCAGCACAACATGAGAAGAATGGCTGGACAGAAGCAGGTGTAAGTTAATTTAAGGCTGTGATCTTGGGCTGCTGGGGTGGGGTAAAAGTGTACCACCTACCCAGTGGTGTAAACCTGGCTTGGAGTGGGGTAAAAGTGTACCACCTACCCAGTGGTGTAAACCTGGCTCTAGATCAGTGATGGTTAACCTTTTGGACTTGGCATGTCAAAAATTCAGAAAATGCCTATCTTGACTCTGCTGGCATGTCACCTCATCCTACAAAAGAGAAACAATTCTTTACATATTCATTTATTTAAAAATAATACAGTCCAATCATGTGTGTTGCTATGCATTAAAAGTAAAAGAAAACTCAGTGACTTACAATAGAGAAAACAATATATGCACTTATAATTGGGCTTAAAATAGTGCACCAAAAATTACCCTACTTTTAATAGTAATTTTGAACTGAACTGAAAAATTATGGAACACATTGCATTTGACTTTATTAACATCAATGAATGACTTTTTTTGCTGCTGAGTTTTAATAAATAAGTGCGGGGTCACATATTTCTTGTATTTTTGTTCATAAAGTTTTTTTGGTAACTTGGGTGTTGGTGAATGCTTGTGTGTCACTCAAAACATTGTGGTGTGCCACCTTTGACATGCACATCATAGCTTCAGCATCACTGCTTTAGATGATTGTCACTGTTGAAGTGGCATCTTGACTCCATGTGCAAAAAAATGGGAAAGGGGTTGTGGATGGATGGATGAGTGGGTAGATTTAAGGTGAGCATTTCCTTGTTTTCACAAGGGTGGATGTCTAGATTAATGTCCTTGGCTTAAGCTATAAACACATTTTTTGTAAGTAAATAGGCTTGAAGAATAAGCCATTATGATAAAAGTCATGAAAAGATGCCAAGCTTCTTACATCTACAAGGATATTAGTTTTTTTCCCATTAGTAAATGTTCTCAGTGAGAGACAAGAAGTCTGCAGCTGAAGGCACTTAGCCAGGGGAATTCTGTGCAATCTACTCTGAGTGAAAATTAGAAGAATTCCTTCATGCATCTGCAAAGTTGTTAGCTGTTTTTCTTTCTCATTGCTCATAACATTTAAATAGAGTTGATCTGTCTACAGGTACAAACAATTGATCTTGAGAGTTCTGAGCATTCTTTGCTGAGGGAAATAAATGCAAAATCTAATGGTACAATTACAAGCACTTTGGTGAAAAATTAAATTTTAAATTATTGGAAGTCAATAAGAATTAGCAGCCTCTCTAGCAGCCTTACTACTTTAATGTATTTAATAGAACAGTTCATAATTCAGTTTTATTCAAAGATAACCAGTGCACTCTTTCTTAGGGGTAAAAGTTAATGTTTTGTTAAAGCATACAAGCTGTTTTTCATACCTGGTAGAGGAATAGAGATAAGAAAAGAACAAACATCAATTGGTGTAACTGGGAACACAGGCTGTAACATGCACTTTAGCATGGATACCCCTAATTTTAGATTAGACTGTGTCTGTGGGTGCAGCTGTCAATTTGAGACAATTGCTCCTATCTTGAGGGTTAAACTTCATGTGTTGCAAATGTACATAGTTTTGTGTGTTTGTTGTAAGTTTACAGGGGATGGGGTATTGTGAAAATGTAATTATTTTTTTGTTTGAGGGTTTTCATTTAAGCAAAAAGTCTTGAAAAAATGTTACATGGGTTCAAATGGAGATGAGTAGAAATAAAGTCTATAAAAATCAGAATGGCAAACATTAGTGTGTGTGTGTAAGACAAATGTTAGAAATGCATAGTCAAAAAACTTTGACAATAATATAGCTTTTTATCATAATGGCTACTCTAGCTACAGTATCTTGGAATATAAATGGACTTACAAGTACAGACAAAAAAAGAAAGAGAATTAGATTATATTAAGAAATGCATAGTACAAACGGCAATGCTATGGGAGACACATTTGGAAAGAAATGAGAATGAGAATTTGACAAAGGAAAGATTTTAGGATGGGATATTCAGCAGGCTATCAGGGACAGAGCAAAAATGGAATAATAATAATGCTGATTGATAGAGGGGGTCCAATAGTGATAGAAGAGGGGAAAAAGGCAATAATGGTCAATTTGTGGTAGTAAAAGGGCTATTGTCAAGAGAGGAGGATTACACTGGCAAGTATTTATATTCCACCCAAAATTGTTATTATGAAGCTTAAGAAAATTTGGGGAGAAATAATCAGCCTTCAGCAGGGAATATTACTTTTAGGTAGGGCTGGAACTTCATTTGCAATAGTGAGGATAAGTGGGACCTAACAGAGAAAATATAAAAAAGAAGGTAGCTTTCTGAAGAAATTTATGAAAATATTTGGTATGAAAGATGTGATGCAGTAGAAGGTACTTTGCAGAATTTGCATATTACTCCACAAGGTAAGGTAACTGGGCTAGACTGTATAGAAATTATATTTCATGGAAATGTGCATTTAATTGAAAGCTTTAGTATACATATAAAAACTATTTCAGATCATGCACCAATAAAACTAAGATAAAAATGCAGGGTAATGAAGTAAAAAGGAGAGGGTAATGAAGTAAATGAGACATTATCGCTTTTCTTCAGCTACCTGTTAAACAGAGGAGTTTAAGGAATAGGTAGTGGAAATTATTGGAGAGTTATGAAAGGAAGACAGAAATTTCTTCTGAAAGGGTAGTTAGTGAGTGGGATAAAGGAAAATGGAGTTTAAAAACAGGGTAGAAATAGAACAGAAAGATATATTGTTAAGAAGTAATAGGAATTATTTACAGGGGCTGCCAAAGGTTAAATTGTTGCAGAATAAGGGGAATCTCACTGAACAAGAAGAGGAGTAACTGAGGATTGGTAAAGAGAAAATATGGGAATATTTGCATAATATACAATAGTTTAGAAAAATTCCTTTTAAGCAAACATTTTTTGGTAAAATCTCTAGAGCACAAAAGCTTATAGCACGATGACTTCGGAAACAGAAAGTAGAAAGAGTTGTTGCTAAACTTAGGGAACAAACCAGAGACTCTATAGAGGTATTAGAGATATTTTGGAAGTTTTATGAAAATGTGTTTAAAACATGGGAATCAGCAGTATCTTGGAAGAAAGCTGTTGTGGCTGTATTACCCAAAGAGGATAAAGACCCAGCAGACTCAGCCTCATATAGACCCATTTCAATTTTAAACCATGATTATAATGTCTATACTAGTTAAAAGAATGGCAAAGGTGCTGCAGAAATTGATTGATATGGATCATTGTTGTTTAGTGGAGGGATGGCAAACATTTGACAATATTAATACGACAATGATGATCCAGACAGTAGGAAAATTCAAGAAAATATCTCTGTCACTGGTGGGTCTTAATGCAGAGAAAGCATATCAGGGGATAAGCTGGGATTTAATGAGTAGGGCAGTGGAAGCATTTGCATTCCATGATATGATAATAAGGTTACTTAGGAGGTTATACAAAGGATCGGAGGCAAGAATTAAAGTGTGACGGTTCCTCTCTGATGAGTTGTATTTGAACAGAGGAATCAAGCAGGGGTGTTTTCTTTCCTCTTTGTTATTTTCTTTATATTTAGAGTCATTGGCAAATAAAATAAGGGACTCAGAAATCCAAGGGTATATTTGGTATGGTAATCAAGAAAAGTTAGCTTTATTTGCAGATGATATTATTTTTACTTGTTAATTCCAGAAAATGCCATCTCTGTTATGGAACATTTTGAATAGTTTCATGTCTTTTAGGGATGTTACATTAATGAGGATACAACAATGGCTATAGCTATAAATTATGTGCCCACTCATGACTTGGTTCTGCAATACCCATATTTATGAGGGCATGATAAGATGAATTATTTACGAGTATGGATTAAAAAGGCTCCTGTTATGGCAAGTAAGGCTATGTGGCAAAAGACTAACAAAATATAATTTAAAAACTGAGAAACTGGAAGCTGTTGTTTATGTAATGTGTAGTAAGATACAAGCAGTATTTTTTTTTTATTTCCTTTACCTTTATGTACAAGTTAGGCATATTTTTTATCAAAGGCATATTTTTATCAATCAGAGGAGAAGTTATGGACAATAATTAATAAAGATTTGAAGGACTTTATCTGGGAGGGAAGGAGGGCAAGAGTTAAGTGGAATGAGTTGATCCTCCCAATAAAACAAGGTGACTTAGGATTACCTGATTTGAATGGATATTTTAAAGCTATACAGTTAAGATTCATATACATAAAACAAGCAGAAGGTTAGAATTCAAAGTGGAATGGGATGATGATGAAGTAGGGGGGGGCAAGAAATAAGGAGAGAATAGTATTAAGGATGCAGATCCTTAAGAAGAAAAAATACAGTTATATAATATTATATTCTTATAGTTGCTGAAATTATTTTAAGAAATAAGCCAACACAGGGACATAAAAAGGAAATTTTGCCAATAGGGGTAACTACGGAAAATAGGGAAGATGGGGCTGTAATGTTTTGGAGAAAACTGGCAAAGGAACCAAGATACTGGAAGCAAATAGTTAGACAAGCCAAGAAAATTGCAGGTTAAAAATTATGTTCCATATCAGATACTGATAGCAGAGTATAGTCAAAGAGAAAGGGATAGGGGAGCGCCTAAGAAAAAGACCTGCTCTGGTAGAGTTTTTAGTCAAATCTAGAACAGAAGCTACTGTTTAAAAGGGGATAATTAGTAGGGTATATAACTTATTTAATGATAACTATAAGAATCAATCAGAGGAGTTAGAAAAGACTGAGAAGACAGACGGGAAAATCAGTTTACAAGGGAACAATGGGAGTACATCTGTATAACTCCCAAGTGTGCATCAAAATGCAAAAGGTTTAGGATTTTTGCTTGGAAGTGTTTGCATAGGTATGTTTATATCTCAAGCACACTATGAAGAATTTTTCCTCAGGTAGACAGCAAATGTTGGAGGTATGATGTGGAAGAAAGAGAGAACTGGGAACATGTTTTTTTTTGGGGGGAGGCATATTGAGTTGGCAGATTTTAGAAATTCTCTACAGAGTACTGTGTCAGAAACATTAGGGGTGCAAATGGCCGTAAATAAAGAAATTATTCCTTTTTAACTGGGACAAAGGACCTGAATTGCCTAGACATAGTAAGACCTTATTAAGGCTGCCAAAAAGCATTAACTAGAAAATGGAAGTCAAAATCTAAACCAACTTTATTTGAAGTATTGAATATTACAAAAGAGATAAAGGGACTGGAGAATGTATTTTTAGAAAAGGAAAGGAGCAAATTATATAGAAATAAATGGAATTTGTGGGAACAATACATGCAAATAATGTTTAGGTGGAGAAGGAGTGAGGTTTAAGGGAATGAAATAACTGAGCAATTTATGTAATGGTGGCCTGAAAGATAGTTGTTATAAAGAAAGAAAACATGTAAGGTACAATGTCTGTAAATAGAAAAATGTTAATATAATTTTCTTTCTTTGCTATTAACTTATGTGTGTGTATGTCTTGAGTGATAATTTAATACGGGTGTTTTAAAATAAGATTTTTTTTCTTTATCTTTTTCTCCCCTCTGATTACTAATCATGTAGCTTCTCTGATGGCCCAAGGGTGGGCCCATTTGCTCTCTGGTGGTGAGGATTTTTCTCAGACCTGCCAGCGAGAGAGCCTGTGTATGGAACCATCATCTGGGTAGGCATCTGGTTGGCCTCAGCAGCATCCCAGCAGTGAGAGCATTTATATAATGACCCTCACCCCTGCTGGTGATGTGCATACCTGCATCATTGCAGGGACTGCAGACTGTCCCATCATGTTCACACATGTGCTCTCCTTCACATGCAGGACAGGAGCTACCATCACTTGCTTGGGTAGCCACAGTTCATGCCCTTCTTAAATTGGCCCCCACTTTCAGTGTTTGTGAGACCTCCATCCAATGATGCTGAAGAGGCAGGCGTAGCCATCCAGGAACCAGCTTCCCCCATGGATAGGCACTGCCCACTCTCCCTGCCAGCACTGTCAGTCACCCAAGCTGAGAGGCAGGCTTAGCCAGCCAGGAATCAGCTCCCTCCATGGATAGACATTGCCCATCCTTCCTGCCAGCACTCTCAGTCACCCAAGCTGATTGAACTCAATTCACCAGGGCTGTAGTTAGGACTTTGTCTCTCTCCTTCACCTAGCTGCCTTCCAGAAGTTAGGACTGAATCCTGGAGCTGGTAGGCAGAGATCTTTACTACTGAGCCACTGTGCTGCCAGATGTATGGAGAGACCTTAACAAATGAGTTGCTGGACTGACCATGCACTACATCCCCCATCTTGGACAGCTTCAGTTGTTTTGATACCTTTTGACTAATGGGAAATCCAGAACTGCATTACTTTTTATTGTCTCTTGTATTTATTTATCAAGATAATGCCCTGGAACTTTTTATCTTTGGTTCCTCTCCTTATGTATCACACAATCTCTTAGCTTTTCTGATTGCTTTTTATTCTGATTTACTACCTTTGAATTTGTTTGAATTGTATACCTTAACTATACAAGCAGTCTTTTCCCATTTATTGGTGGCAGTACTTCACCCTTCACCTCATATTCTTCACCTCCCCCCCACCAGGTACCCTTTTTTTCACTTCTTTACATTAAGTCCAGAACCTGGCAAGGTAGGTAGACTGGCAAATATAACTCCCAATGTTACTACATTGATCTTTTTCTGTTTTTGCTTTTTGATTCTTCTTTCCATCCTTGTACATAGGCCAGAGTACTCTCTCCCTGACCCCTTTTCATTTTGTTTTATTTCCTTGATTGGCTGCCAGTCTTCTAACTTATTCCCTTGAACACAACAACATTCACTTGTCTAAAATTCTACACCATTGTCCTTGTTTTTCCATTTTTACCCTTCCATCCTACTCTAAGTCACATGGTGTTATGATCAATCCTGTCCAGTGCTGTCATTAACTTGGATATCCACAACACTCTCTGCTTCACTAATACCACTTTCAACATTCTGTTCTTTGTAGGGCAGTCTTGTACCAGATGGCTGAACCCCCATGGCTCAAAGTTTCACTCAGCTCTTTCTCTGTTCCTGTTCTGGAGATCAGAATATCCCAGTTTGTTCCTGATTCATATTGCTTTCTTCTTCCTGGTCCAATCATTTTTTTCTTTACCGTCTCCTATCTTGTGTCTACTGGATGATAAACTAAATTAATCCTACACCCCTCCTTTTTTCTCTGTCTTACCTGCAGGATCACCTTAACCTAGATTGTAGACCTGACTATACCATTGTTCCATTCCTGGTTTTATGTTTTTCCTCTTTTGTGATCCCATATCTAATGGCTTCTTTTCTATAGATTGTTGCTCCACCCCTGAATGACTATTTTTCAAGCAGTTTAATACTCCACCCCTTGTTGCCATTAGCTCCTACTCATACCTCTCAACTGTCCAGATTTTTGCAGAAGGTCAAAATTTTTGCCTCATATTTTTGATTTGTTCCTCATAAAATGTGTAGTTTGCTGGAAAATCATTCGGTATAGAAGTCTTTATATAATGACAGACAATTGAGTTTCAGACTTCAAATCTTTCAGGAAATGCAAAAACTGTTATTCTATCAACTTTCTATCTTTATAACAGCAATATTTAAAATGTGTCCCTGATTTTGGGCCTTTGTCCATCTTTGTTCAGATTTCTTCTGTTAAGAGGTTGAGGAGTATGCTCCTGTTTATGTGATACAACAATGTCTACACTCCTCTCCTGTATCACTGCTTGCAATTCCCTCATGTTCCTACCCAGACTTCTTGCATTGCTATCAGGCCATGGTTTGAATCACAAATGTTTATTGTTCTGTTATGTTCTGTGTCTCCTTTTTTTATCTTCTGTCTTCTGCATAAATACCTAGACTTCTCTTCTACCTCCATCCCTCCTCTCTTCCATCTTAGTTTAAAAGAATGGCCATAGATATGTACCTTTCCAACCCAGCACTACACATCTCTTCTGGACCCCTTTTCATCTAACTAAGTGGAGAATGAGTCTGAAATTGAGTCCTTGCAAACTGACAGAGAGATCATGACATGCAGAGGTCAAAGGGCCATTTCAATAATGGAGTGAGCTATGTCTGCCTATGTTTCCTTTGCCTTTTAATTGTATCTGAACAAAGGCCTGGGGCTTTACAGGGGCCCACCTGCTGATCCTGCCAGACACTCAGCCATCACCATTTTTTGCATATAATAAGATAGGCTTCATGAGGGTGAACCCTGTTTTCATAAAATCTCATCAAGATGACATTGATATATAGACTGTATTTTATGTGGCATATATCATGGACAGAAGTAGGATAAAAAATAAAAAAGATAGCTGCATGCACAAGACCCAGGATAAAAAAGTGCACAATCCTGGTAGGCGCACTGGTGCCAAGAATGGAAAAAAATGACAGTGTAGAATCCTCAAGACATGGAAACATTCCTACAATGGGGCTAAGCCAGGCCAGGGGGAGGATGCCCCCCTGTTGTAGAAGGAAGTAATAGTCCACAAAAATCACAAAACCTGATAGGCAAAAAAAGAGCCACACAGAGTGGACTATTGAGGATAAGGAAGAAATTATGTATTATTACTATTATGCAAGAAGTCCAGAATTTCCAGACAGAAGATATACAAAAAGATTAAGAGAGGAATTAGATGAAAGAAAAAATGTTTGCACAAGAAAAACTGTCAGAAGCTTCAAATAAAAATTTGTGTTCATTAATAGAACAGATTTATGAAAAACATTATATAGACCAAGAAACCTTGGGCCACTTAGAAAAGGAAGTAACTGAGGAAGTCCGAAAATAAAAAGAACAAAATCAAGAGATTTTGTGATGTCCCCACTCTGGGTCAGTAATCAAGAAGCCTGAATTTTCACCACTGACACTGGAGCAGGACATTCACTTGGAATACAAATGGATACACTGAGTATTTCCAGATGCAGACGTCTCTACAATCAAGCACAATTTCCCTTAAGAGCACACAGGGAACGCAGTCATCCAAGGGTCTGGATTTCTCTATATCTGTCTCTCCGCAGGTCCCCAGTAAGGCTCTCCATTGGCACAGCTGCGTTCAGCACCCTCTCTGTGAAACCAGTGCTCCATGTCCCTGCTCCAAGTACCTCACACACACACGCACACACAGAGACACACACACACACACACACACACACACACACACACACACACACACACACACACACACACACACACACACACACACACGCACACACACACACACACACACACACACACACACACACACACACACACACACACACACACACACACACACACACACACACACACACACACACACACACACACACACACACACACACTTTTTGAGATTTAATTTTCCCACACACACACCTGGGAAAGGCTGGCACAGATTACCTGCTGTACCAACTTTGCCCACATTATAAGGTAGATTCACTGCCACCAGGCAGTCACTATAAGGCTCTTAAAAGAGTATGCACTTAATACAAATGGTAGTGTTGACCAAACAGCCAAGCTTTCAGGAGTGGTCAGAGTTATCACCAAATAAATATATGCAAATAATCTCAAAGCTTAAATATTCCCAAAAAAGGCCAGCCTCAATGAAAAGTTAAATATGTTTAATAATAAATAATAAAAGAACATGAAAGTACTAAATATCTATTTACAGTAAGCACCAGAGTTTCAGTCCCATGAAATATTAAAATTAACACAGCTGGAAAGATTCATACAGTTACAGAAAAAACAATACTCAATTATTCTCACTATATTTTCCTGACTAATCTAAAGAGAACTAGTCCCTGGTCATTTACAAGCCCAAGGCAAGATGAAGTGAGTGAGTGGTCTTCCTCCACTGCCAGCTTTCAAGAACAGACTGCTCAGTCTGACTGAAAGAGTTATCTCTGTAATATCTAAATATTTCAGAATAAGTTACAAAATGGCATCACATACACCTGGTCATCTGACTTCTAGTTTCGACACTTTCACCAACACTAGAAGCTGCCAGGATTTTAGCACCTACATGTCAAAAATACACACCCAAGAGCATTGCTCAGATTTGGTGCAGCTGATAGAAGTCATAAAACCATTTTAACACTTGTACTCCTCCTACAGAGCTACTAAGCCAGGCTTCTCACAGACATTTCATCTCTGGCTACATTCAGATAAAGATAAGATAAAACCATTATAGCCTGATTTAATTTCAGCTATTTTTCAAAGTTTTCTGCAGCTGGCTTGTGATTAACCTCTTCTTTTCTAGTATTCTCTGTTAAAACATATACATTTAATTAAGTTACATTAATACATGTAAATTTCTTTTCTTTCCAGTAGGCTACACTGTTGATACATTTTAACACAAGCAACTTTACAAATACATTTTTAAGCACAAGCATCTGTACAAATCAGTTTGATATTCAAATAACATTTAATTCTTTACTAAATTCCAGCTAGCTGTGCTGGCATATGTTACACAACCACTGCCCTATTTCTCAAGGAGATAGCTGGTAGTACCTCCTATCGTCACAGGTATAAAAAAATGAAATATGGACATGGGAAGGAGAGAAAGAGAGATCTGATATGGTTCAATATTTATGCAAAGGAGAAATCTAAATAAATCAATACAAAAAAAGCAGTCCCAAAGATATTCAAAGAGAAATACAGGCAAAGGCATCCAGATATAGAACATTTCACAATACAAAAAATAAGATCACAAAGTGGGAATGTAGAACAGAAGATTAGTAAAGAAGAAGTTAAGAAATAGAAGTAGATGTTATGGAATTCCCCTGAAGTGAAGGATTTAGTGTAGAAAGCCTAATACAGGTGATAATACAACATGATGGAACAACGAGTCCCCCAAGGAAGGAGAAACAAGAGAAGCAGGGACAGCCGAAGAAGAAATATGGACATGGGAAAGAAAAAGAGATTTAATATGGCTCAATATTTATGCAAAGGAGAAAGCAAAACTAATCAATACAAAGAGAGCAGTAGCAAAGATATTTGAAGAGAAATACAGGCAAAGGCATCCAGATATGGAAAATTTAACAATACAAAAAATAAGAAAACAGAGGAAAAGTAGGAAAGAAGATTCATAATGGAGAAGTTAAAGAAATAGACACTTGAGGTTATGGATTACCTGTAAATTGAAGGATTTAGTGTACAAAAATCTAACTCTGATAACATCACAAAAGGATAGAGCAATGGATCCCCAAATTAAGGAGAAACCATTGGAGCTGGAAACATCTGATCAGTTGCCATATGAAGATACTTTGAAGCTTTCCATAGGAACCAGTACAAAAGTTCAGTTGGAGTTGCACAACAAGGGAAGGAACAGGAAACTGTGGCAACTCTGACACAGTCAATGCTGTGGAGAGATAGGCCAGTGAGTTCCCATATGAAAGAGCAATGGGTGACACAGGATGAAACTGAAGAGAATGTGGCACAGGAAGATACTCTGAAACTTTGTGTAAAATGCCTGCAGGAAATGGAGAACAAAGAATGTGCTCTCAGTTTAGAATAAAATGATCTAAGAGAAGAGTTGCTTGATTTAATAGAGATGGACAGACATACTGAGATCAATGAAAGAAATAGACTTTAGAAAGTCAGTAGAACCCAAAAAGTTTGATAAAGCAAATGGACGCAGTAATTAAGACTGTTCCTAGAGATTCATGCAATATAACAAAAGTAAATAGGATATATTACTGTGCAACTAAATTAATATCAGATATAGTTTTATCACAAAACACAAGGCAGTAAGGAAAGGAAGGGGAGAAATCAAATGCCATAATGGAAGTATTAAATAGAGAAAACTATAAAGCAATTAAGACAAGAAGTGTCACTGTTAGAAGAGTGCAGAAGAGGGAACAGATCAACAAAAATACTCAGAAAGATAGATGTGATAAAAGCAATGCACAGTATCAGAACAGACCAGGATCCATTGCGCACTATCACAAAAATACATAAATATAAAGGAAACATACAAAATAAGCAATTTACCAATGACCCAAAAAGTTTTATCAAGGATTTGGAAATAAGGCAAAAGGAATTGAAACACCAAAAAAAAAATAAATAATTACATTTTGGAGAAATATCTATGAAGATCCTGTGGAACATAGCAAAGATGCTAAATGGATAGAAGAAGTAAAAGAAAGAATAAGAAGTTCAAATGTACACGATATGAAATAGGATGAAGTAACGGTCAGAGAGACTGAAACAAAGTTAAGAAAAGCTCCTAATTGGAAAACCTCAGGCCCAGGTGCAGTACCTAACTTTTGGCAAAAACTACTAACATCTTTACATGAGATTTAGCCATGAGTAAGAACCATTTATATGCACACCCCGAACAGACACTAACTTGGTTAACAATTCGAAAAACAATGCTCCTACTTAAGAGCAAATTTGCAAGCAATCCTAAAAACTACAGACCGATAACTTGCCTTCCGAAACATATAAACTATACACTAGAATTGATGCCAACAGAGCTTATAGTCATTTAGAAGAAAACTCAATCATGGCAATAGAACTAAAGGGTAACAAATAAAAGTCATATGGAGCAAATTTATTGTTAAATAAAGTCATAATGAAAAATTGTAAAAAGGGGAAGAATCTAAGTATGGCATTGATAGACTACAAAAAAGCATTTGAAAGCATCGCACATTTATGGATAAAAGAGTGCTTAGAATGTGTAAGATACACCCTACACTAATTGATTACATTACAGCGACCATGAATTACAGTTAAGCCGTGATAAAGGACAAATAATTATTCCAGAGGTAAAAATTCAAAGGGGAATATTCCAGGGTGACTCTTTGTTACAGCTGCTCTTTTGTCTTGCCCTTAACCCATTAAGCTGTCTACTTAACAGATTAGGTCATGGCTACAATTTGGCTCACAGAAAGCAGCAAAGTGTAAGGACCTGTCATATTCTTTTTGTGAATGATTTAAAACTATATGGTTCATCAGATGAGGAACCGAAAGCACAACTGCAAGTGTTCAAAACTTTTTCAGATGATATAAGAATGTCATTTGGTCTTGATAAATGAGCAAAAGCAATCTTTAAAGAAGGAAAGTGAAATAAAAGAACTTGAGCAAGAGGAAGTGTATAAAATTTGGGAATTGATGAAGGATCAACAAAAACATGAACAAATACGAATAAAACTTAGCAAGGAATATTTTAGTAGACTAAAATTAATATTGAAAACAGTGTTGACATCTAGGAACAAAGTCCAAGCTATAATACAATTTGTTCTTCCTGTCCTAAATTACAGTTTTGGAGTGAATGACTAGCCCCAAAAGGTGTTGGATCGATTGGACAGGAAAACAAGACAGTATTTATTCTTATCAAATGATTTATAAAAATCAATGTATACCAAGTTTATATATTCCCCATTCTGAAGGAGGTGTGGGCTTCCTCAAAAGTGATTACATGTATAGATATGCAATTGTAGGACTGCATGTATATCTACTGACCTCACAAGACCCAACTGTAGTAAAAGTTTTAAAACATGAGAAAAATAAATTTAAGATGACTTCCCTGCTTAGTTTAGCAGAAGCATATTGGTGTCAAGCAAGAATGGAAATCAAACCAGAAATAGATAAAAACAGGCAGCAACTGAATTTGCCAAAAACAGAAGAAAGAATACAGGGTAAAGGATCAGATGAGAAGGTGAGAAATGTGGAAAATGCATAAATATAGTTGCAAGTTTAAAAAACTTTTGGAACAACCTCATGTTGATCAGGACTGAATGCAGGAATGGTTAAGGAGAGGTGAATTTAAACCAAAAAAACAAAAGGTTAATATTGGCAGCCCAAGATAGTGGACTACATACATGTTGGTTTACAAAGTCCATTAAAATGTGGGAGAAACAGACAAATGTAGATTTTTGTAAAACAGAATTGTAAACAGTCATGCATCTTGTTGCTGGTTATGATATACTAATAGCAGAAGGACTGTATGCTGAAAGGCATAATAATGTGGCAAGCCTGTTGCATTGGGGATTGTGCAAACATTATAGTATTGAAGTAGCTGAAAAACATTTGAAATGTGAGCTACAAAGCATTATAGAAAATGATGAAGTTTGGATCACATGGGATCACCCATTACCAACAGTTCAAAAGATAAATACGAGAAAACCAGATATAGTAGTCCACGAAAAGAAGACAAAAATAGCATTGATCATTGAAATTGCTATACCAAGTCCCTACAGTGTCTTATGTACAGAGAGACACAAAGCCATAAAAATATCAGGATTTGCAGTCAGAAATAAGTGCAATGTGGAAGAAGAGTACCCAGACAGTTCCTATAGTACTAGGAGCTACGGGCCTTACAAAAAAGAATTTGCAGTCGTACTTAGATATGTTGCCGAATCATGCAACTCCATAAGAATTGCAGAAGTAGTCTTTACTTGGCACATTGCAGGTGCTGCAAAGAGCACTCCTGGCTAACCTCAAAGATTGAAACAATACTGATTTCAAAAACTTTAATCCTACTTGGACTTGAGAATGGGGTCCATTCCCATCATGGTATTAGAAACCCAAAAGACTTGGAGAAATTAAAGTGAGATAGTCTAGGAGCTTCTCCTTCTTACAACTGTGGGTAATATGGTTGATTTGTGGGCACTTACACTGGTGCTTCACAATGTGCTCCACTCCCAAACAACAGAGATGCTGCAACTCTGGGTTGTGGCTCATTATTTGGTGGCCACATAAACACTTTGAAGGCTTTGATGCTTTATGCATATATTTGTTGGATATTTATGACAGCATAAGTCTGGATCAGGATTTAGATTGTGGAAGTGGCAGAAAAGAATCATTGGACTCAAGAGTTAGGCATGCTTATATTGTCTTACTGCAGCACATAGTAACACTGTATGCCATCTTAGGGTACATGTATCCTCCACACAGTAACTTCAAAGAAAAAAAAATATATATATAATGGAAGAGAGGATGAATCCACTGGTAGAGCCACTAAAGTTAGATCTTCCTATACCTTAGTGTTGGCACCATTTATTATAACCTTCTTTGCTGGTATGCTCCCAGCATTTATCAGTGTAGTTGTGATGCTGACATTATGGTCTCCTGCCTGTTTTCACATGCTCTGGTCTTCCTCTAGGTCCCATACTTTACTTTAGTGAGGCAGTACCCTAGCATGTTCTGTTGCTGGATGGGTCTTCCGTGTTCAGAAAAGAAAGTTTCTTGGCCAACCATATTTACATCACCTATTGCATGGAGGAGGGTAGTTGGTATCACTCAGGCCTGCCATACATTTGAACTTTCACTGTGTTTTACACTATGTGCCTGCCTTCCTGGGATTAGTGTGTAGTGGCACCCTACATATTTGCTTGCCGACAGACCAAATCATCTGACTACTGTAACATGAAGCTACACACTAGTGTTTTACTGATCCCCAAGTTCCAACAGAGAACAATACAGGCTTGAGCAATCCCTCTCCATCCAACTGAGATAGGTGAGCTGACTTGTCAGCTACTAAAGTCTACCCCTTGGCAGATGAACCAGGTCCCAGGTTATAAGTTTATTCTGGGTCACTAGCAATGCAGGCAGAAGCCATGTCTTTTCACCACTGGATCAGCATTATGCAATATATTTTCTTCTGATGTTTAGTGTCCATAAATCAAATAGATGTTTGTATATTCTCCTCTGCACTTCTTGCTTTCCATGTTCATTAACTTGAATGTCTCATTTATGAAAAGGTTTTGTTACTCTGTAGGAAACACTTGGTGTAAACTTACTTTCTCTGAATGCCTTTTATGTTTTGTTTCAAAATGTTTGTTGTTATATAACTAATGTAATCATACAAGCAATAAAAACATTCTAACAGCTAAAACAACTTGGATATGCAAGTCAATATTGCACCAGTATGACTCGTGTGAAGCTCAATTATACAGCATTCAAGTCATTTCTGAATTTTATCACAGGCAAGACCAGCCATACTGGCGCCCAAGGTGATAAGGCTTCATCGCAGAACCCCCAGGTCTATATTGGAACATCGAATATTTAACAGTTCGAATCACTAAAGGTTGACCCTTAGTGATCGAACTGTTAAAACATCGAATGTTACAAAAAAAAAATAAAAACAAAAAAAAGATTCAACATTGTCGGCTTTT
Source organism: Protopterus annectens (assembly GCF_019279795.1). NCBI lineage: Eukaryota > Metazoa > Chordata > Ceratodontiformes > Protopteridae > Protopterus > Protopterus annectens. Next base: position 948,862,135 of record NC_056745.1, on the reverse strand, counting down.
GAGAATTTAATATAGACCAGAACCCCCCACCTGCTGCCCAGCACATCCTGGCCTGCTCATACTATCCAGATTACTTTTTTCTTCCTTTTTCTCACAGTTTTGTCTTTCTCTTCAGTTTTTTCCTACAGTTACTCATTCATTAAACATGTTCTATCTAAGCAAGACAACTCTGATAGGAATGGCGGAAGCAACTTCATTAAGTCATGGGGTTTTCTAGATGCTCTGAGGTACATTTTTAGAGGCATTTTAGAGTTTTTTTAAGCAACCTTTTTGTCCAATAATTACCTGAAAAGGCATGATCAAAGAAGGAAATTTAGTCTTACACTAATTTTTTCCTGCTTTCTTTCAGCACATCCTACCTGACCAAGACTACACTGTAATACCTACAGTGGAAAACACTGCATTAAGCCAGGGGTCTGGGGGCCACTGAGTCCCTAGAAACCACGAGGGTTATAAATACTCTGAGAATGATTTTAGAGTTTCTTTAAGCTACCTTTGCGTCCAATGATAACCTGAACAAAAGACATTAATAAAGAAAGAAATTCAGTATTCCTTTTCAACTTTGCTCTTTTCTGCATCCTTTCAGCACATCCTAACTAACCAAGACTAGCCTGCAATAATAATATTAAGCTGGGTGTCTGAGTGTTGCTAGTTACCCAGAAGACATGGGGCTACAGATTTTCTGAGGTACATTTTAGAGCTTTTTTCCCAAACTTTTGATCTAATGATGGATGGCCTGAACAAAAATCATGTGAATGGAAAAGAAATTTGGAAGCTGGTTTACATTAGAACAGACAAATGTATTTTGCACAGGTGTGAGCGGTGCCAGCTTGACTGATATCCCAAAAGAGCTTTCCATTGTATGTTTGCTGGTAGGATGAATTTGCCATTTTAATTCTTTTTACATTAAGATGCCTTAAAGTAAAAAATTGCTGAGATGACTAACCACATAAATGACTTGCAGTCATAGTGTAGGGGCTGCAAAGGACAGAATCCCCCATGCATGTTACTCTGTCTGTCTTTTTAATATTTCATTGCCTTAAGCACACACACACACACACACACACACACACACACACACACACACACACACACACACACACACACACATATGCAAAAATGTAATAAATAATAATAATAATAATAATAATAATAATAATAATAATAATAATAATAATAATTCCTTGAATAAACTTCCCTTTAAGTGTGTCGGCCCATATCACACAGGAGGCAATGCTTGCTTCTGCACATCTTGGTGTGTGGCAAAGTAAAGAATTACAAGAAATTCAATCCTGCATTTTTATTTCAAGGAAGAAGTAAGTTGTATCCCTTTTTTAATGCTCAAAGATGACCAAACACCAGTTCACAATAAACAGAGAAGAAAAATGCTTGTGAGAATACATATATCATATCTGGGAATAGTATCTGCCTCCCACCTCAAAATAGGTAGTCTCTTTCTGATGTTAAAATGGGATTAACATTAAGGAACAAATGCCCACAGTCATATTTCAACCTGCTGCTGTCATACTTATCTACAGCACGCCTCCTCACCCCAACCTCCCAAAAGACAGTCACTTTCTGTGTACCCTTCTGATATCAGACTGAGATAAACCTGAAAAAATAAAACATAACATATTTGCTATCAGACATTATTAAAAAAACATGCTAACATGCTTATTTACCCCCCCCCCCCACAAATGGCCACCTATTTATGCAGCAGATGTTTAATTGTGAGCATAGCTCTCAACTAGTCAGGAAGAAATCTCAACCGAATCAGGGGACAAATTCAGAAATAATCAGGGATAATCAGAGACACTTTTATAATATTAGTACCATTACATTGAGACATCAGTAGAATAAGAGAATGTGAATTAATATACATTGAGTGAAGTAAAATAAGTCTATAACTCTGATTATTGTCATTATTTATTAATTGTAAATCACCACATTTTCTCCCAAATCACGCATTTAGGAGGGATTAAGAGGGACAGAACTAAAATCTGAGTAAAAATCAGGGACATCCTTGAAAACCAGGGAGAGCTGAGAGGTATGATTGTGAGGAAATGAAAAAAAAATATTACAGTAATGTTTCTAACTTGTTACTTCTAGAGACGGTACAGTGTTCCTATACAAGCCATAATGACTGTCTGTGGACCCTTCTGAAGTTTGTGAGGAAAGTTAAAGAAATAATGACCTGACTATCCTCAGCCTAACATGTTATAATAACCTCTGAGGTTTGGGAGGAATATAAAAAAAAATACATGACATCATCCCCAGCCCCACACAAGTACAGCAACCTTCTGAATACACCTATGAGCAAGTCTGGTTTTAGAATAGGTGGAGTTCTGGGTAAAGGCGATGACAAAGCCCATGTCAAAATCCACGTATGTAGCCTTGGTGTGTAGGATTCACTAGTGTCCAGCAGTTAGGAAAGTCTAGGTATTCTGTGATACATTAATCTCCTATTTTTTGACAGATGACTGTTAAAATGAGTAAGTAATAACAGGGTCAGTTACTTTCATCCAGGCAACCTTTACCAAGCCATCATTGTCATGTCTATGTACACAATTCAGACATCTGATTGTGATAAAGGAGGATGGCTCTGTAATGTACTTTGCGTTTGCTCCAAAAAACAGTTGCCACACATTACAATATTGCAGATGTTCATCGTGCATACAGCTGCAGTCATCACACTTGGGTTATCCTGCTGTCAGGCGGGTCCTTGGTCGGCCGAATTCCAAAGTCTAGGTCCGGCGTCGGTTGTCGTCGCTTCTTCCCTTACGTCAGTGCGGCAGGGGTATAAAAGAGGCAGCCGACGCCATTTTCTTCAGTCTTTCTTGCCGCGCGGTGCCCGAAGCAGAAGCAGTTCGCAAATGCCGGTCGGCCAGCTCCTGAGATTTACAAACAGTATTTCAGCCGAAGTCTTTTTTAAAGCTAAGTACCCCGTTGGGGAAACTTTTCTTGCCTCAGACCGATGTCAGACAAAGTTAATAACTGCATTTCTTGTGGGAAGCAAATACCGCATAAGGATTTTCACTCTTACTGTATACCTTGCTTAGGGCCAGACCACGACGTCTCGGCCTGCCAATTTTGTGCTAGGTTTAACAAGTGCACTATTAAGCGCCGGGCGGAGTTCGCCCTTCATTATTTTGGCAAAAAATTTTATTATATCATGTCGTCAGATACACCGACACCAGTTTTAGGCAAAAGACGCAAGGATAAGGATAGACATCCGAGGCCTGCACCGAGTACTGAGATCACGCTTAGGCCGACTACCGGTTCTCCAGTTCTCAGCGAGGCGCCTGACTACCGATGAGACTTTTTTACCAGCGACTTCAGTACCCGAGGCCGCAGGATCCTCGGTCTCCATTCCCACTGCAGATACCGATGCCACTCTTGGTGGGGAAACCGAAATTTCAGCCAGGCCTGCCATTTCTGAAGGCGTTTTCAGGCCTACCACCTCCTCTATTAAATTATTCACTAAGTCCAAAGCTGCAATGAAAATTAAAAAAACAAGGGCCTCAGACCCCCTCTCAAGGCCCCATGCCTAAAAAACAGATGCTTAAAATGGCTGAGGATTTGATTACTCTCGTCAGGGGTTCTCAACCCCCCTCAGACAAAAGACCCAGGTTGGAGGACGACTACCCTTCCTCAGACCAGGCTTCTATTACTTCAGACCATTCTGAGGACCAGGATTACACTTATTCCCCATTTGAAGACTCTGATGCTGAGGAGTCTATTCCCTTGGTCTCCCCCCCTGAGGACTTCTCTTTTGGGGAAACCCTGCATACATTGACAGACCACTTCCACTGGGAAGGCCAAGATTTCTCAGATTCCAAGAAAAGGCTCAGGGAATTTCTACTACTTCCCCAACATAGGCCCCTGGCTATTCCTCCTGTCTTAGATATTTTGGATGATGTGTACACAGAAGCCAGTCTTAATCCAGACTCATTACCTCCAGCCCCTGTTAAACCAGACAGATATTACCGGGTTCCTGATTCTCACCAGTTCCTTTATAAAAGCCATACTGCTGACCCAGAAACAATTTCACAGGGTCCAAGGGGATTAAGGCCTCTACGGCTAAAAGCCCTTTGCCTTCAGAAAGAGATTCTAGACCATTAGAAAGGTGGGGGATAAAGGTGTATACATCAGCCACTTTAACCATGAGGGCATTAAACTGTCAATTTCATATGTTAAAATACCAACAGTTCTTGCTATCTCAGCTGAATGGCAAAATGACACAAACAGAACAGCCAGACATGAAAGAGTTTCAGGATTTGTTGCATGGAGCAGAATAAGTGGGGAAACATACCTTGCAGTGTGGTTTTGATGCTTTAGAGGCCTCATGCAGAGCTGCTGTCATGGGGTCTGTCATACGTAGACATGCTTGGCTCAAAGAGCAAACCTTACCAGATCATGTCAAAGCAAAGTTATTGGATACACCACTACAAAAAGATGTATTGTTCGGTGCTAAAGCTGAGGAGATACTAAAGAAAATGGAGGAAAAAGCAAAATCTATGCAAACAGTTAAAGATTTCTTGCAGTTGCAGCTTCCACACTTCAGCAGAAACTGGCCTTCAAAAAATTGGTCCTTTCCAGCCACGGACAGACCCCAAAGGGGCAGATACAGATGCCCAAGGGGTAGAGGACAACCTCAAGGATCTTACAGAGCTAGACAGTGGCAATCACCAGCCCCCAGAGGTGGAGAAGATAGGCCACAGTCATTTAGAAAACAGATGCAATGACTTTCCCCTATGCCTGCCAAACAAAGATATAATGGCAGCACCTTTGAGCGGAAAATTGGCCTTATTTTCAAAAAACTGGCACATTGTTACACAGGACAAATGGATTCTGGATATTATAGACAGAGCCTACAGGTTCCACTTTCACACCCTTCCAAAAATGAGAGGCATGCCAAACCTGCCACAAAATCAATGGGCAGAGGCACAAAGGCAAATTTCCGCTCTCATGAATATGAAAGCAATTCAAGAGGTACCTGCAAAAGAACAAGGTCAAGGTTTTTATTCAAGGCTATTTCTGGTACCAAGGAAGGACAAAGATTGGAGACCCATCTTAGACCTATCTATTCTAAACACATTTCTAGAGGTACCAAAATTCAAGATGCTCACATTACAGCAGCTTCTTCCCATGCTGGGCAAGGAGTCTTGGCTGGTAACGTTGGACCTCAAGGAGGCATACCTGCATGTCCCTATCAGACAAGATTGCAGAAGATACCTCAGATTTCTTGCAGGTTCAATCCATTACCAATTCTCTGCATTGCCCTTTGGCTTATCTACTGCGCCCAGAGTGTTTATGAAATGCCTGGCATCAGTAATTGCCTTCTGCAGACAACGAGGAATCCAAATCTACCCATATCTGGACGACTGCCTGATCCAAGCAGACAGAAAGGACCTTCTATTGCAACATCTGGCATTTGTAATAAAACTGTTAAACTGCCTTGGGTACACAGTGAACAAAAAGAAATCAAAACTAACACCTTCTCACCAGATAATTTTCCTGGGTGCCAGCTTAAATACAACAACCCAGATGGCCTACCTCACACCAGACAAACAAGGGCAACTGTCTCAATACTACAACAAAATGGCAACTTTAACCAGGCTAATTGCAAGGAAATTCCTGCAGGCTCTGGGGTTCATGGCATCTTGTATCCTACTAATACCATTTGCAAAGCTGCATATGAGTAAACTACAATGGTACCTAAAAAACTTATGGTCTCAGCACAGCCACAGCTTGGAAACAATTATACCACTCATTCCATGCCTTCAAAAGGAATTTTTGTGCTGGGCTCAAGCATGCCAAAGAAACACAGGTCTTCATTTCTGTTTACCACAAGCAACTCAAATCATCACAACAGACACCTCAGACTACGCCTGGGGAGCACACATGGCAGATCAGTGTATTCAGGGAAAATGGTCCCAAAAAGAGATGATCCTACACATCAACCAAAAGGAGATGCTAGCCATACAAAATGCTCTTATGACCTTCAAAGACCTACTGCATCCAGGCCAGCTATTAATAAGGACAGACAACACCACAGTCATGTGGTACATAAACAAACAGGGGGGAACGCATTCATATCCCCTGTGCAGGCAAGCCATGACCCTGTGGAACATAGCACTGGAATTACAAATTCAACTACAGGCACAATTCCTGCCAGGGAAGGAAAACACACTGGCAGACAACTTAAGCAGAAATATGACAGACCCACACGAATGGAAGTTGCATCCTCAAGTCTTCTCAAAGATAACTCAGGCATAGGGACAGCCAGACATGATCTATTTGCTGCCCACAGAAATTACCAGTTGGAAAAATTCTGCTCAAGGACCTATCATCCACAAGCCTGGAAAGTGGACGCACTCTCTTTCAATTGGACAACATTGACAGTCTATGCCTTCCCACCTCTACCTCTACTGGCCAAAGTCCTATTAAAAACCAGAACAGAGAGGCCACAAATGATTCTCATTGCTCCAGACTGGCCACGACAGCACTGGTATCCTCTCCTAAAGAGCCTGTCACACTCACCACCATGGATCCTTCCTCAAGTTCCTCTTCTGTTGTCCCAGCACAATTACAAGACCCTTCACAGTCAGATCAGAACTCTAAATCTAGCTGCATGGAGAATACCTTAGTTTACCAGCAAACTCTCCTCTCCAAGGAGGTACAGGATGTCATCTTGGAGGCCAGGAGACCCTCTACTAGAAAAACCTACTCCGTCAAATGGAAACGATTTTGCTCCTGGAATCAAGCAAAGAGTCAGAATCCTTGGGTAATAAATATACCTCAGATTTTACAGTACCTAACTGAGATGTTAAACAGTGGCCTCTCCTTCTCTTCCATCAAGATCCACGCTTCAGCCATTTCAGCACAATACAATACGGATCCTCCTTTATTCTCACATCCTCTATTAAGGCAGTTCCTCAGAGGGGCAAAAAATATAAACCCCCCACGGAAACCACCAGCTCCAGCCTGGGACCTCAACTTCATATTGGAGAAGCTGACACTGCCTCCTTTTGAGCCGGCTTCTTCAGCAGAGCTACAATACTTGTCATGGAAAACAGCCTTCCTTCTGGCTATTACCTCAGCACACAGAGTTTCGGAGCCACAGGCCCTCATGGCTGTGCAACCATTCATCATTTTCCATCAGGACAGGGTTTCCTTACGAACCAACCCTACCTTCATGCCAAAGGTAGTATCCAGTGTGGCTTTGAATCAGTCTATTCATTTACCTACCTTTTATCCAAATCCACAGAACAAAGGAGAGAGGCTTCTACATTCCTTGGACATTCACAGGCAGCTTTGTTATTACTTGGACAAAACAAAGTCATTCAGAAAATCTGAGCAGCTCTTTGTGTCCTATGCTACAGGTGCTCAAGGAAAGGCTATTTCCAAACAGACTATTTCAAAATGGATAGCCCACTGCACACGCTTTTGTTATGCATTTCATGGAAAATCAGTGCCTGTATACATCAGATCCCACTCCACCAGGGCTACAGCTACCTCAGCAGCTTTCCTCAGGGGGTCCCTACCAAGGACATTTTGGAAGCAGCTACTTGGAGTTCAGTGCACACTTTCTCCAAGCACTACCACCTTCCATTATACTCAAAATCTAGAGCGGGCTTTGCCACAGCAGTCCTACAGGGCATTCTAGCACCTCCTAATTCCACTTAGTACCAGCCACCATTACTTAGCTTTGGGATTCTACCCAAGTGTGATGACTGCAGCTGTATGCACGATGAACATAGTACAGTTTTGTACCTACCATAAATGTAGATGTTCGAGTGCGCATACAGCTGCAGTCCAGGTTACCCTCCCTCCATCCCCTCTTAGGACAGGGCTTATGACAAACACCTTTAACATACAACCTATCTGGGGTATTCCTTTATGGTGTATTTGCTTGCAACTACTGTTTTGTTTTATCTACTTATGTATGTTTGCATGACATCATGTTTTGCCTTCCTTTCTGGGGGCACCTGACATCTGGGGCAAGAAAAACTGAAGAAAATTGCGTCGGCTGCCTCTTTTATACCCCTGCCGCACTGACGTCAGGGAAGAAGCGATGACAACCGATGCCGGACCTAGACTTTGGAATTCAGCCGACCGAGGACCCGCCTGACGGCAGGATAACCCAAGTGTGATGACTGCAGCTGTATGCGCACTCAAACATCTACATTTATGGTAGGTACAAAACTGTACTTTACTTCACATAATCACATTAGTCCTGCAAAGCAAAAATAATAAGCAAGCAGCTAGCCATTGTCCTCCTCAGAAGACAGCCGCAGCAGTTATGACTACGTATGTCATGTGTCCAGTTAAGTAGTCCATCTTACTTCTCACAAACAAACACTAGTCCTGCAAAGCCAGATAGTTACTGAGCAAATGTCAAAAGGGCCAGTAACTTTCATTCAGTGAATCCAACCCCCCACCTAAAAGCTACAGTTGCAATGTCTGATGGCTATGTAATATTATTTCACCTCCACAGTCAACACAAATAAGTTGCCACATGTTAAAGTATGCCAATCAAATTGTTACACACAAATCACAAAGTCAGGGAAATATTACCAAAAATATCTGGTCAATCACTGCCAGCATCACTGTAAAAATAATAATAACATTTGTCTCACCCTACCTGTCCACATAAATCAAAAAGCCATAAATATTGCCAAAATGTATGTGGTTGATCACCACCAGTATTATTTTAAAAATAGTAGTGACACTAACTCACTGCACCATTCCTTGAACTCTGTCCATAATTGTGCAGAATGCCTGTGATTTTATTTCATATGACCCTATATAAGTGAAAGCTTACAATGTTGAAGTGTCAGAACAGCGATTTTTAACCAAGGGAAAAAAAAATCACTGTTCCAACAAAAAATAAAAGAATAAAAATCAATTTCAAACATTACATTAAGTGGGGGGCTGTGCCTGCCACACCCCCCTACTTAAATATACCAACTCCGAGACCGCACTACAGTGCAGAAAACGGCAAAGTACCGAAGCAGCCAAGCAAATTCTTTCCTAGGGAAAGAATTCACTTAACAGCCGCTTCGATATTTTGCGTTTTCAGCCTTTTAAGTTCGACAGAATGCATCTTTGGTCTTCTAATATAGACCCTAAATATATATATATATATATATATATATATATATATATATATATATTAGTTTATTTAAACTTTAAGAGACTTTTACAAACTGACTTGTACATATAATCCAGCATGAAAATGAGGACAATTTTACCTACCTGACTTTTGTTTCTAAAAAAACATGTAAAAACTTTTATTGATCTGACTTTTTAGCCTACTTTGTGGTAACAGCATTAACTTGCTGAGCACAGAGAGCATTGTTATTTAAAAAAGAATTCCTACGATAGACAAATACATATTAATACACACACACACACACACACACACACACACACACACACACACACACACATGTGTATGTGTGTGTATATGTATAAACCTTCTGTCCAGACGGCTTTGTGTCTACATTTGAATGTTTGTTGTGAGGTCTCTACTCCACCGAATCTTCTGATGTTCTGTGGGTGCATTTTCTTCTCTGGCATTTTATTTATTTATTTACAGCAAAGAAACATTGTTGTAAATAAATAAATAAATAAATAAAATAAGTGTGGAAAAAAGTTCCCTAAAAGCATGGTGCCACAGGTGGTCACCTAGTTCACCGATGTTTAAGCCTAGCCCTGATCATAGGTTTACTCTAAGTGACAGGAACCACTAGAGCTGTCTGAGTTGCACCCATTTATGTTGACTTCTGTATGAAATGTTGGAAGAAACAGGTGTTATATAATCGAGCATTATATGTAATATTAAGTTGTGGTTGTGGTACGTATCTGCATCATATTTATGGTATGGGAAAGAAATTCAGAATATTTTGATTTTATTCACTTTGGAACAAATTCAGTCTCAGATTTAGGATTGTAATGGAAGTATAACCATAACTGCATGCCTCTTTTTTGTTTTTGGACATAGAGATAATGTGGGATGAAGCAGATGACTTACTCTGCATAAAATTAATGTGGGAGAATACCATCCTACACTTGGATATGAAGAACAGGGACAGGCTCGATATCCTGGGAAGACAGCAGGAACTGGAATAACTTTTTGAATGAAAAATTCTTGCTTTGGGAATCCTTCATACTCTGCCAGAACTATAATCAGTTGCTAAATGACCATGGCTTTTTAGATTTATAATCAATAAGATCTATATATAAAGAGACCAGATGGCTTAGTGGTTAAGGTCTTTGCCTCACATGCACAACGTGTAAGGTTCAGTCCTGACCTGTGACCAATGTCTGTTTGGAGTTTGCATGTTCTCCCTGTGTCTGAAAAACATGCTAAGTGTTTCCATCTCAAACTCACCAATGCATGGAGCTGTGGGCAGCAGCACAGACTCTATATGGAGCCCTATAGGGGGAAGATTTGTACAGACCAACCACTTTGGGCATCTACTGTGGTGTGCAGTATCCTCAAGACAGGAGAATATGGATCACAGACTGTATGCCGTGGCAGGGTTAGCTACTCAATGGTGTAAAATATGGCTCCACTTGATAAGTGGGTTGAGGACCTGGCCTACTCTGACCCATTGGCTAGTATGCCTGCCATAAAGCTACTGGCTGGCTGATGTCTCTGTTGCTATGCTTAATAATGGTTCACTGACAACATGATAATAGGGAGGAGGCTGGACATCCTTTGTATCCAATGGGAAGGGCAGGCAGCCACTTGGCTTGGGATCTAGAGTCTATTACTCAGGTGGAGGTGGAATTGTGGTGCGAGAGAGGCTTCAGAAGGCAGTAGGGGACAGAACTGACTCATGGCAGTCAGACTCCAGTGTAATGGGCAGCCTATGCCCCACTGCAGGACCTACTAGATAAAGCAAGAGAACATGAATTGGTGTTGATAATGGGTGACTTGACGTGACACACATCGTGACAGACCACATGGGTAGGGCAACAGAAATAAAGAAGGAGAAGCCAGCTTGATAGTATCACAAGATCACATACAAATTCAGGTAGACTTCCTCTTAGGGCACTGGGGTAGAATCCATGAGATTTGCAACAGCATAAACTACTAGTTGGCACAATCTAAGGTCAACAGCCTGGAAGTTGACTGGAGAGAAAGTACAACAGTTCAAGGAATTACTCAGGGCTCTAGAGGAAATAGGTGGAGTTGAATAAGAATGGCAGTGCCTAAAAACAGTGTTAGGACTACAGAAAAGATAGCTGAGCCAGGTATGGAAATAAGGTACATATAAGGAAAACAAGTCATCAAAAGGAAGAAGGAGTGCAGGAAGAAGTGGGAGATAGAAAAGACTGACCAGGCTAGGACTACTGGTTGGATCTAAGCAACAAGTTGCAATAGCAAAGAATAAGGCACCAGAGGCACCGTACCAACTTCTGGAAAGTGACTCAGTAAGGGGCACAATATCAAGTTGCAAGGACAGAAAGATAAAGAAGATAGTCAGACGCCCTTCATAAGGGATACCAGCAACAACCTGCTCACTAATCCAGAGGGCATCAATGGAAGGAGTATTTATAGCAGCTTCTGAATGAAGAAAATTCCACAGAGGCTGTTCTGCCCCAGAAACAGCCTATGGTAAGAGAAGAAGAGGAACCCACCCAGAAAGCCTACGATGAGAGAAGAAAAGGAACCCACCCTAGAAGAAGTAAGAACAGCACTAAGGAAGATGAAGTCACAGCAGGCTCAGATGAGGTTACAGCAGACATGATAAAAATGCTGGGTGAGATAGGGGAGAAATGGCTCCTGAGGGTACTAATAGCAGTGTGGAGAGAAAGGCTTATCCCAGATGACTGAATAATAAGCATACTTGTGCCAGTGTACAAGAACAAAGGGGACATCCACGACTGTGGGCAGTACAGAGGCATCAAACTCCTATCACATTGCATGAAAGTTCTGGAGAGGGTGATTGATAAATGGATACACAGAGTAGTAGAATGTAAGATGAGTGATGAGCAGTTTGGATTCAGATCAGGATGCAGCACAACTGATCTGATGTTTGGATTGAGATAGACACTTGAGAAGAATATATAGATGAGGAGAGAGTCCAAGTGGGCATTCCTAAACTTGGAGAAAGCACATGACAAGGTCCCAAGAAAGCTGATCTGGGCAGTACTGCGATGGTTTGAAGTCCCAGAAACATTGGTAGAATTAGTGTAGGCTATGTACAAGGACCCAATGACTCAAGTATGAACAGTGTTCAGCCTCACAGAGGGGTTCACAGTGGGAGTGGGTGTACATCAGGGTTCAGCTCTGAACCACTGCTGTTCATACTGATGATGGACTACATTAGCAAACAGGTTGGAGGGGAGGGATCAACAAATCTGCTGTATGCAGATGATGTGGCAGTGCAGGCAGACTCTGAACTAGAACTTCAGCAAAGGATAGGAGAATAGAATGCAAATCTGAAGACATATGGGATGAAACTAAGCACAGATAAGACAGTGGTAATGGCAGCAAATTGGGGAAATCAGAAAAAGCTGAAAATAGAGATAGAAGGGAAGATAATGAAACAGGTACACAGCTTCAAGTAAGGAGAAAGGTAGTCTGAATGAAGAGGTCAAAGCTAGAATCATAGGGGCTGCAGCCAACTGGCATAGAGTATCAGCTGTAGTCTATGACAGAAGAAAACCAAAGAAGCTGAAAAGTAAGGTGTAAAAGACGGTGGTACGACCAGTGCTACTGTATGTACAGAAACCTGGGCAATAAAGACAGAACAGTTGAAGAAGCTAGAGGTGATGGAAACGAAGTGCCTGAGAAAGGTTGTAGGATGCACACTGTGGGACAGGTGAAGAAATGAGGACACAAGAGTAGAAGCCAAAGTAGCTCCAATTGCAGAAAAGATCAAAGAGAACAGATTACAATGGTTTGGGTACATGTGTAGAAAAGCAGAAGACAATCTGGTGAGGAAGATTTGGGACAGACAGGAAGAAGGTAAGAGGAAACGAGGACATCCAGCAAAGAGATGGATAGATTGTGTGAAAGAAGATCTGTGACAGTCAGGCATGAGTGTTGAAGAAGGCAGGAGTGTGGCACTGAATCGAGAGAGTTGGTGACAGTTAACATGATACCCTGACCCCATGTAGAAAAACGGGAAAAATGGGGCTAATGATGATGATGATGATGATGAATCAGTCTTTCTTTTCTGTTAAGTTCCTAGTTACTGAGAGGTACAGTTTGATTTTGACCCTGTTGTGTTTTTTTGAATACTACCTTACCGGCTCATTTTTGGAATTGGGCAATGTGGTGTGAATCAGGATGTGTCTAGGCATGGCTCCATTCAGAATCAATTATGATTTCAGGTTTGGGTGTTGTTTTATTTATGGGGAAACACTGCTTACCTATTTAAGGCATGTAGTATATTTTGCCAGATGAGTAAGATGCAGTTACATGCAACAAAGTAGGATTACCATCTTTTCAGATGCTGAAAGTGGGACATTTGTTATTCAAATGTGATATTTTGCAGGGCAAACCATCCTCACAACTAATTTAAATGCCCTGACTTTAATTTTCTGCCAAAATAAAAGCTTACCCTTGTTGAATTTGAATTATTTCTGTTGTTTCATATAATATTTGGGTGTTTCAGGTACATAAAAATTGTTTTAAGTAGCTGCTAACTTAGGAGACATTTGTATCCTAGAACATCAAGACATTTTCTATTTTTCACATTTTTTTCACAGCATGTAGCTTCGAAAATAGGGACAGTCCAGTAAAATGAAGGACAGGAAGTAATCCTACTACAAGGATACATTTCCACCAAATCATTGGGATTACGAACAGCTGCAGTGTTATGACAAGGGGTATATTAAATTATTAAATGTTTTTTTTTGTAGTAGCTATCAGTGCTAACACACTTTACTATTATTGGTCATAGTTAATAAAATAAATGAAGTATAAGGATTTATCTGGACTGGCATTCTTATTTAGAATGATTGTTGTATAACAGTGGTTACATTTATGGGAGAGTATTGTAGTCTGCAGTGTTGCAAAGCATTAGCTATTGTAGAAAGAGAGTATAGACCAAATACAACTATGAACAAATAGCAAAATTAGCAAACTAGCACTTCCTTCTGTAGAAATTAAATCATTATCAATAAAATTAAATCATCAATATCAACAGTGAATGTTTAGTGGATCATGTAAAAAATCCATATAGCAAAAAAGTATGCCATGCTATACATTTCCAAATAATAATTTATTTATTTGTGGATTGAGATGTGTTAGAATTTAAATAAAATAGGGATCCCTAACTCGTTTATTGTTAATAGTGTAAAGGCATACTGAGATCTGGAGGTGGAAAGGGGGCAACACTTGTCAAATACTTATCATGGAAGCTGGCTGGCAAACAATTCCAAAAATCACGGCTAAACCACCTCATAGAAATGCAATAAAATCCAGTTTGTTTCACCCCACTTGCATTTCTTCAGCTGAGTACTAACTAAGTAACCCTAGACACTCCAGTGTAAAGGAAACAAGAATCACATAACTAGTTAAAACCTATTAGAATGTAACAACACAAACTTGTTTTGTCTAGCAGTAAGCACAGAAGATTAAGACTATGAGCTGTTAAAGAGATTCATCCTGTAGTCCAGAGTCTGATTTCCTCATTTTTCATTTTCCTACTGTCTGAATTTTGCAAGTCGCTTAACTAGACATGCTCATGGATCATTACTGAAAATAAATACTTCTGCCTAATGGGTTTGTCTGGTTAAAATAAAATTAATAAAACACTGAAAACATTGCCTACAGACTGTAAAAATAACAAATCTGAAAACACAATGGGCATCATCTTCTTTTTAGACAGAATTTTTGGTTTAGATTATACTTTGGAAAATGAGCACAGTTAAGTTTCTGTGAGCTAAAAAAGTAAAAACTATAGTATGATGAAAATTTCTCTCTCTCTCTCTCTCTCTCTATATATATATATATATATGTATATTCTTATTAAGAGAAAGTTTTTTACTTTTTAGGCCTCATTTCATTCATATGTTTAGATATAAGCACTTTCATTTTCCAGGCTCAATATGTGTTTTCTGCATAACATACATTACAGTGACACACTTGTCATTTGTATTAACCATTCTGAGACACAACCAATTAATTGCTAGATGGTAGACATTCTAGCTGAATTATTTGAAAAATACCACCTAAGTACAGCTAAGTGACCCCGACAAACTATTATGTATATGAGGTATCAAAATGTGTGTGTGTGTGTGTGTGTGTGTGTGTGTGTGTGTGTGTGTGTGTGTGTGTGTGTGTGTGTGTGTGTGTCGGGGGGGGGGAATTAAGAAAGACGGTAGCCCATGCAATGGGAAGGTAATGGGGAGTATATGGAGACTGGAAACATTTTCTTTTCCAAAGTGTGAGGAGCCTGAAAGCATTTAGAATTTTATGGGAATTGTGAGCAGGACTGATGAGAGTGTGAGAAGTGACTGGTTGGAGGGTACTTCAGTTTGGACATGAAAGACAAATTGGCTAGGCAGTTTGGGAAGGAAGAGACGAATAAAAGAAGTAGGGAGGCTCTAAGCATGGAAATAGAAGAGAAGTGGTTAGGGGCCTGTGAACAATTATGAAGGAGGAAGAGTGGTGGAGTACCTTTTGCCATAATGAAGCAGAGCCAGGGCTCAACCCTGATTACTATCAACATTCTCAATTTAGGCATCATTACCTTTAATCTTATTTTTAGTCTTATGCTGCTTTCACGCTCTTATTTACTGTGCTTTCACATGGGTGTTCGTCTTTCAAACTGTCACCAATGTCTGCCAAATTTTGTCTTTCATTTCACACATTCTCTTTGAATGATCTTCTATATTCCACCTTTCTCTCTCCATGTTTCTTATACCATATTGTTGATACTGGCTCTCTTCAAATAATCTTTTAATGCCTTTTAGCTTTTTTTTTTTTTTTTGCAATCTGCACAAATTTTCCCTTTAATGGTCTTCCTTGTGGGCATTTTGTTTCCATAATAACTCCATACAGACCTTTTACTTAATCTTTTATCAGTTGGATTCACAGTTTAATGGCATGTGATTCACTCCCTTCTTATTTCTTTCCATCATCAGTCTTCTTTCATGTTGTGTATTGTGTTAATGTCTTATGTTTTACATCCTTCTGTCTTCTTAGCTCACCTTCTTGTATTTCTAGTGAGCTTCCAAAAAAATCAGCTATTATCTCTAGTGTCATATTTGTCTGTGATAGTGGGCCAGATTCAGGAAGCCTCCGTGTAAGAGTTATATCTCTTACACGGTGGCTGCATTGAAACTGTGTGATGTCAGCATGTCATGCATATGCATGAGGTGCATAAGGCATGCTGAATCACACTAGTAACTCTTACACGGTCCATGTAAGAGAGTAGGGGGCGTGTCTGTAGGCTAAGCCCTGCAAGCGGACACGCCCCCGGAAGACTAGAATGGCTGAAAGTAAACAGCCACGAGAGAGGCCATGGAAATGTGCATAAACACACTACACAACACATGCCCCAATAGACCATCACTGTATAAAGTGAAGAGATGTAATAAAATTAAATTAAAACCTTTTTTTTTAAAACCCGTAAATGTTTGCTACTGTGTGTGCGGGTGTGCTACTAGCGCAATCACAGTTAGCAATCAGTGGAAAAGGATATAAGAACTAAATATGCAAAGTAAGCCAAGAAGTAATAGCTTAGCGGTAGAGTTGCCGGCCTAAGAGTAGGCAGGCAGGGTTTGAGCCCCCACAACAACCTTTTTTTTTTTGTAAATAAGCACTAAAAAGCCCCCTGACAGTATTGTACACATGTAAATGTATTCCCTTTTGTAAAATGGAATGAAATGGAGCATATATTCTGAAGTAACACAATAACAAAAATAGTCAGAAATGTACTGATAGGTAAGCTGCTGTGAGACGGAGTGCCCGTAGCTGAGTAGTGTTTAAAAAGCTGCAAACTGCGTGCCTGTTGCTAGGCATCAGTTTAACAGAGTGAAACTGTTTGCAACTAGCTGTGCTTAGCTGAACATGTGTGTCACTAGCCAATTAAGGTTCATCCCAGCGCACACCGTTTGCGCGCCCCACAAGCTAACTGCCAGTGCGCATCGTTACCTCCAAGAACGGCGCAGACCTGGTTTTAAGTTCTTAAAAGTGCTTTTGGCATGTTTGATTGACAGGTCTCAACTCATTTCTGTCAGGAAAATCAAAAAGCAGTTGCCAGATTCGAACCCAGGATACCATGCACTAGAGTCAAGGTACTAAACCACTAAGCCATGACAGCAATATCTAGAAATGCAGAAATAGCATATATATGGGATAAAATCCAGAATGGAGCATGATAAAGCATTTTCAGTGAAGTAGATACAATTCCAAAACGGCCAGTCAGAGAAATGTGCGGGAAAATCGGCATATATAAGCCCCATAGGCGGGAATACACAGCAGAAACGATTGTAGATCAGAGCTGCAGTCAGAATGAGTGGAGTAGGTGAGGGACGTTGCTTTCGAGCACAGCGTTGGGGCGTTGAGGAGTCCAGATACATGGTCTGGCTCCTTGTCCACCATCACGAGGCCCAACTCATGCAGGGCCAGGTCTCATGGGGAGCATATAGGGCAGAGGCATGGGACCAGTTGGCTCGTGATCTGACCAGTGCTACTGGCATTCCACGCACTGGTGAGCAGGTCCGTCACCACCATGCGGACTTGAAGCAGCCTTAAGCAAGACCAGTTGTCGAATGGATCCAGGAGGCCCGGGATATGCCCAACGCCCCACTACTGAGTAAGTTACATTTTACTTATGTATGTAAGGATTTCAACTAGCTGATACCATGGAGATGTGTAGTCCAATATTACTTCTTTTGTATTACAGCTGCAGGTGTCCGCTCTTCGAATCGCGAGATGCATGCCCGTAGGCTGGTGCGGATGCGCCACCGTGCAGGTTAGTAACCCCACCAAGTACTTGTAAATAAATATTATACTGTAGCATGTATCAGAACACTGCAGTGTATTGATTAAAAGTAATATAATGTGCAGGCAAGATTTGAAAGTCTGCAGGTATGGCTGCAACAAGTTCATCAGTATGCAAGTGTAACTGGAAATATAATTGATAGAATTAAACAGTGCTGTCATACAGATGTCCCACCATTAATTAAATATAGTGTAACCTGCAGTAGTCTCAAGAGTACAGCTTCAGAATCTGAGGTAGTCACATGTGAGATATATCCCCTGTTGAAATGCTGAATCATGACAGAAGTGAGGCTGTTGGAAAGTGTTTGAATCACCACTAGTCTAACATGTGAACAAAGCCTAGAAGTAGCAACCTGAACTGTGAATTTGCAGGAAGTGTGAGACTGACAGAAAGGGTCATGTATGAATAAATAAAGTAGTAATAATCCCGGAATATATTAGCCCCGGTGTGTTTCTACAGAACTAAATGCATGTGGGAAGTACAACTTAATATACCAAACTGATTTCAGTGTGTCAGAATCTGGAATGTCTAGCCAAATGCTGTATATGGTGATCACAGTAAACAATTTGCAGATAGAATGAATGATTATCTGACAGACTAAACAGCCATAGTTGTACCCTGTCCTGTCATCAAAGTGTAGCAGGATGATGTATCTGATCAGATTCAAAATAAGTAGGATAGTGATGTATTTGTAACAGGTGTAGCTTGACAGTCAAATAAAATTTATTTTGAAACATCAGCCTCAACTTAATTGTGTACCTATTATAAATGTAAATCAATGTGTAACATATGAATGTGTCATCACTTTCTATCTCCGCCCAACCCTATAATTCCATATAACAACACCCACTAAATAATGGTATGTGAACATTTCATTAATCATGGACATTTGTCCGTTTCAAAAATATATGCATGTCTGTTCGTGCATGTGCCCTGTTCATACCTGCAAATCTGATGGCCTGTTGCCATTAATCAACCCTGCATGTTGTTTGACTGTGTATTTCTGTTCAAATAATGCATGTGATATTGATATGCCCCTTGTTCAATGGTGTTAATATCTGGGTGTTTGTTTGATGGGAATACCAATGCATGCTGTTACAACTAATCTGAATGGACTACAATGCCACTAACCCAAACTAACATAACTACTCACAAACCTAGAACGCTTGGGAAGGCAGGTCCCAGCAGACCCACCTCTCCCACCTCAGCTGGTGACTGCACCTGGCACTAGTGCCCAGGCGGACCCCCTCCGGTGGCCCTGTGCCACCTTGGGTGGAAGCGCTGCAGGGATGGGGCCCGTCCCCTCTGCAAGTGTGGCTGGAGGGGTTCGTCCACTCACCCTCCAGGGTGTCCGGCTCTGTGGTGCGAAGGAGATCCAAGACACTGTTCTTGGGCCCCTCGCCAGCTTGAGGCTCGTGTGGCACAGCTAACGGCCCGGCCGTTGCCCACCACACAGCCCCAGCACAGCCCCGTCCTGGGCTGTGAAGGAACAGTGGCAACTGCCTATGGGTGGGGATATCAGTTCCACTGTTGCCATCTGTGGGCTCATGCATCTTGGAAATCCCAACCTCCATCCCAGTCAATTGTGTAACCCCCACGTGTGTCATACACCCCTGTATCGTCTTGTCTGTCTTGTCTGTTAACCTACCCAACCTACCTCCCCAGCTATACCGACTTCCTTCACCTGACATACCACTCTCACCTGAAAAAAAAGGGCACTCTGTACCCACAAAAAAGTTACGCCCCATACATAGCTGTCCATGTCGCACACATGTCTGCTTGACATTGAAACAGTTAATTACAATTGGCTCTACAACAACTATTAATGTTGTCCTGACACCTCTCTCAGGGTGAAAGGTTTCTAATGTCTCACCAAAATAAATGGAAATGCACAGCTGTTGCTGCCAAAGACATGGGCATCTATGGGCCTTACCTACATCCCTCCTGCAAATCCCACGCTTGTTTCCCTACTGTCTTACCCTCTTTGTGACCCCTTTTCACCACTTTCCTGTCACCCTTTTCTTTTCTTTCAAAGAAATTAGCGGGTGTCTTGTGTTAGCGGAGCTCACCGCCAGTGCGCATCGTGAGCTCAGCATAAACGAGCGCAGACCTGGTTTAAAGTGCTTAAAAGTGCCTTTATGGCACTTTGATTGACAGGTGCTATACTCAGTTTGAAAGTTTGCTAAGAAAAATAAATTCCCACTGTCAGTCTCGAACCCAGGACCTTGGTAGCATTAGTCTGTATGACCTACCACTAAGCCATTCCTGCTTTACAAGAACACACTGCTAAAATAAATATAACATGTAATAGTAGGAATCAGTATAAAGGCAATATAGGAGATGTACTATCTAAAGCATGTCAGGTAGGGTTTTAATGGCCAAATTACTGGATTCCCATACTAGTTCAGTGTGAACAGAAACAGCCCTGCTACCTGTTAGCTTGTACATAATAATGTAAGGTAATGTACATATGTGAAGGTATGTATATCTACACATACATATATATAAATATATATATTAATACATATGAAATATAGTCGTAGGTCTCAGTAGCCATACACACTCACTACAGGAAACAGTGAACATAATTGCAGCAACCTGAATCTGCAACACAGCCTGACCCCTGTGTGACCTACTTACCCTTCTAACTGCTTAAAGGTGGCCTCAGCACTTTGATTGACAAGTCCTGTACTCAGTTTGAAAGTTTGCAAAGTAAAAACAATTCCCACTGTCAGTCTCAAACCCAGGACCTTGGTAACAATAGTCTGTATGACCTACGACTAAGCCATGCCTGCTTTGCAAGAACACAGTGCTAAAATAAATATAACATGTAATAGTAGGAATCAGTATAAAGGCAATATAGGAGATGTACTATCCAAAGCATGTCAGGTAGAGTTTTAATGGCCAAATTACTGGATTCCCATACTAGTTCAGTGTGAACAGAAACAGCCCTGCTACCTGTTAGCTTGTACATAATAATGTAAGGTAATGTACATATGTGGAGGTATGTATATCTACACATACATATATATAAATATATATTAATACATATGAAATATAGTTGTAGGTCTCAGTAGCCATACACACTCACTACAGGAAATAGTGAAGATATATGCAGCAACCAGAATCTGCAACACAGCCTGGCTCCTGTGAGACCTACTAAGCCCTTTAACTGCTTAAAGGTGCCTCCAGCACTTTGATTGATAGGCCCTATACTCAACTCAAAAGCAGAATATGAGCATACTAGTAGGCCCTACCACAAGACCATTGTAACACTAGTCTGTATGACCTACCACTAAGCCATGACTCTCATACAGGAATATAGTGCTAAATAAGTGGAACACGTAATAGTATGAATGAAGATAAAGGCAATATAGTATGTCTACTACCCAAAGCATGTCATGCAGACTTTTATAGTCCCAATTACTGGGTTCCCATACTAGTGTAGTGTTACCAGAAACAGCCCTGCTAATTGTTAGCTTGTACCCAATAATGTCAACTAATGTACATATATGAAAGTATGTATATGTACACAGATATATATATATATATATATTTATATAGCAATACATATGACATATAGTTGTAGGTGTCAGTATGCATACACACTCACTATAGGAACAGGCAAGATAAATGCAGCAACCTGAATCTACAACACAGCATGAAGCATGGTAGATGTACTAACCTTCACACTCACAAAACACTGTCAACAGCATACCAGCATGGTCCACGCCCTACAATCTGAAAGGGCAACGCCTATCTCACATACCCTTTTATAGCAGTGTCCTGAAATCACAGTGAGACATGCAATCAGTACACACCCATCTGCATGCAATTAGCAAATGCTGCCTTACAATTGGTGCAGAGGCCATCACATGGACCTATGCAGATACCTACAAAAGCAATGAGTACCCACACTACACTCATGCAATACATTCATTGCACAAAACCGATAGAGAAAGAGAGAGAGACAGAGAGAGAACAAAACAGAACAAAACAGAAATAAAGACAGCCAGCAGCAAAACCAGCAGCAGCAGCAGCAAACTTCAAGCAGCACCAGTGACACACCAACAGCTGCCACAAACACAGGTAATGCAAAGTAGCAGGTTAATCCTGTGTATACTGTGACACCTCCAAATGTATCATAGTTCACTATCTATAGGTATGTCCATGAGATAGGTTGTGTGTACATAGTCATGAAATATAAACATATGTAATATTGTTGTACATGTGGGCCATAACTAACACTTACATAGCTTAGAACACAAGGCCAGTTGTGCATATGATGCAGTAGTTCCCAGGGTCAGTAGAGGTTCCTCCTCATTGGTGTGGGACCACTGTGTATGTATGGCACTGTTCAGGTACATATCCTGTAGTATGGCCAGGGATTAATATCAGTCTGTCATGTGGTGCTATGTCCTCCAGGGGTGAATGTAGCACACATCCAGGGATACCATTTCGTAACAGTGATGATATGTGTTCTGCAATGATGAGGGTGGCTCTCACCTGGACATGTGAGAGGATAGGGAGGTTACAGTCATCTGGGATAACTAATAACACGTGTGTAGGACAATGGGGGTACCTGCACCTAAACTGTCTGCAACAATGTTGGCAATATCTGTGCATTTGGTGAATGTGAAGCATCTTAACACTGCAGACAACAGATGCCTTCCCGTCATGTGAATCTGCCCTGTGCTGCAGTAGCCTCCTACTATTGTTATACAATATGCCTGTATATGTAGTCCACTGGACAGGATTAATAAGTGGTGTGCAGTTGTTCTGGGTTAGATAACTGTGTGCACAGTACATGCAGTATGTGGGATGTCTGTGGTACGCATATGCAAAGGTGCTGGCGGTGTGTGTTGTGGCTTCCACTGGCCCAGTGGGCTGCATGGATAGCATCACTGTCATAACTACTGAATAACTGTGTAATAACATGCATACATAGCAAGGTAGTGTACTGTGCTTGTGGTGTTGTTCAGATATGTATATCCAGGCTGAGTAATGTGTGTCCACATCACAGGGTTGGATGGCAGCACACATCCAGTATGTATGGATGAACACCCAGAATGTGTCAGACGTGTCACCTGTGCAGAATTAGCTGGCCATTACCTGTGCATCCCCCACAACACACACACATGCAACATATGGCAGATGTACTATAGCAGTACACACATGTTCATAGGTTCATACTAGGCTATCTGCCAGAGGGCATTTACAAGCCTAGCCCATCGTTTTGTGGCTTACGCCACCCCTTTAGTATGGGGAACCATACCCATTATTTTGCTGTGCCTCTGTCGAGCAGTGACACGGAGGTAATCCCTGGGGTATATCTGCGATCTCCCATCCATTGGTCAAGATTTCTCTTGAACAAGGCTAGCGAGGTGCTCTGCCTCACATATACCGTGATTTTGTTCCACAGCATAGGGAGTCTTAGGGTGATGAATCTATCCCTCCAGCATGTCCTATTAATAGCCGTGTCGAGGTTTAAGTCTCCCGCCTTGTGGCTCTGATGGATCTAGGTTTTTAGGTGAAGCATATTCATCAAATCTGGGTCTGACATGGCCTTGTATGTTGGGCAAAGGTCACCTCTGAGCAAGCGGTGGCGACTGAATAGAACATACATGGACATGCTGGAGGGGCAAATTCTAACTGAGAGGCTCCTTCACTCTGTAATGAGCTCGAACAGTTGAGAATGAACAGTTCATAGGTTCATACTAGGCTATTTGCCCTAGGGCATTGGTAAGCCTAGTAGAATGTGTTTGTCTTTTGCCACCCAATCACATCTTATGCTGCTATGCCCTTGTTCGACTTTAGTATACTTTGCCTCTGTCTAACAGTGACATAGAAGTGATACCTGGGGTACAACTATGATCTCCATCCACTCATCCAGATTCCTATGGAAGAGAGTCAATGAGGGACTCTGCCTAACCAGTAGTGTGAGCTCATTACAGAGTGAAGGGAGCCTCTCGGTTAGGAATATGCCCCTCCAGCATGTCCATGTATGTCAGTGCTGAGGTCCAGCTCTCCTGAGCATGTGGCTGTATGGGACTCTGATTGCCTGAGGTGCATCACGTTCATTACTGCTAGGTAGGACATGGCTGTATATGGCATGCACAGATTGCCTCTGAACAGGCAGTATGCCACTGAGTCCAGCTGGATTCACTTTACCTGGGCAGCATATGACATCTGTGTGAGCCATTGCATACCTTGATGATGTACTGTTGTCCTGTACCAGTTGCTGTAGGTGTCTGGTTAGGTACATCCCAAAGGTGCATTATGCGCAATTATAGGCCTGATGATGGATGAGTACAGAGGCACAATGACCTCCTGCCATACATGTGAATCAGTCATGATTAGCTGGGCTATATAACATGTCTGTCAATCCACGTTGGCCATGTGGTAGACAAATGACAGACCGCTACCATGTTTCTTCCCAGGTCCCCAACTACGTCTTCTGTACTCAATGGCCTAACACCTATATTGTACTGTGCCACCAATGTCGGCGTGGGAATCTGCATTGAATACTGATACTCCCCTCCCTTGTTCAAGTGTTGGGGCCGACAAGAATGGTAACAGCTATAACGTGGTAGTACTGGTGTGCTCCTGTGAAACCTGAAACAGGTTCATGTTACTGCACAGATATCGATGTCCAGAATGCTAGGTAGGGTTTTGAGTGCGTGCATCCTTGGGTCTAGACATCCAGTGTTGAGTAGCATCACTCTTACTTCCTCATCCTTTGTGATACAAATGGATGTGGGTTTTATATATGAGCCTTGCCTAATACAGGCACTATGGGTGTAGCAGGAGGCTCCACCAAATGTCAATAGGACTGTGGTGACAGGTGCAAGCTGTCCCTAGCAAAACATACCACCCCAAGATGGCAGGCATTGGCACACCTGTGAATGACACCAGTATGTCAGTCAATTGTTGGAAGGGATCATCGTGCCTTGATATTGTGGCATTGTTCTAGGTGAGGGTAGGATGCTACTCAAGGTCAGGGTCAAACTGTCTCGGGCTACGTGCTCAGAGAGCTCTGTAATGTCTCATGTCATGTAGTCCAGGGAGGAATGTGTCAGGCCATTCACAGCAGCATGGACATTGACTGAGTCATACCTGTACCTGCCTTGGGGTTACCTGACTGTTTGTGTTATGTGGCAGTTCATAGTGCCTGACAGGCTGCACACCGTGACCCTCACCTCGTTAAGCCTGGTGAGCGTGATGTGAGTGTGCCTGATGATAGAGGCACCTAGTACAGGTGTATGAGGTGTGTTGTTAACTGTTAATGGCTGTGAGTGTTCAGCACATTGGCTTTGTGTGATATGTGTTGCACATTTTCGTTTATGTGGTAGTGGTTGCCTGGATGTCTGCTTAGGAGGTCTCTGCTGCATAGGCAGAGCTGTGGTCTGAGCCTACAAGTATGATCATGTGTGATCATGTGTTAGGTCCGCTGTTGTGGTAGGTCTACATGAGACTGGAAGTGTAGTGAGTGATCCCCTTTGCCACGTGACTGGTTATGGCGGTATTGACTAGACAGAGCCTAGCCTCCAGTCTGGTATATGGTTGCATCACTCACATGAGTTTGAGTTTGTTGTTAGGAGGAGGGGGTTGTCTGTGTACATGCATCTGTTCTAACATTGTCTCTGGAGTACCACACTCACCAGCTGGACTGAGGAGGGAACTGACAACTGACCTCTGGACATGCTAGAATACTATTGTGAACTCTGTAATCACTAATGATTGAAAACAAGGTCCAGTGGGGAGTGAGGGTGTACTGACATTACCTACAACTGCTGACTGATATAAAAGCGTCAGTGAGCAAATGCCAGGTAACCTAAGTGCAATGTGTCACAATGAAGTAAATGCAACAATGACAAGCAGTCACTTGCTGTCATGTGTAACATGGAAATGCGTACAGTAAGCAATGCAGATAACAGTAGTGAGTCACAGATGTGTTGCAAAGATGTGTACTATGTGGATGTAGCATACCAGTGAAATAACAAGCTAACAGATAACAAGCATATAAAGAAAGGTAGATGCAGGAGGCCTGGATGTAGTGTTTGCTACAACAAACAAGGTGTAGCAATGTCAGTAAGATACAGCTCAGTTATGCAGGCACTATAAACCTGAAACCAGATGTCCCCAGCTATGAATGGCAGAGTACAGCCTATTGTCACACATGGGTGCAGACCACAAACCTCGTTAATGTTAAATAACTGGCCTGAAGGCCAACTGCCCATACCAAAAGTAATACACTTGTACACTGGGCCCACAATCAGCAGTTCCCAACTTCAATGGATGAAAGATATGTGTCCTGCCACCACAGTGCTTGCCACCAACCTCCCTAATGTAAAACAACTGGTCTGAAGGCCAAGTACTTAGTACAAATGACATAGAATGATAGCTACACTGTAATCATGTTTTAACCAATCAGTAATAAGTAGAAGTTAACACTACCTGTATAGAATGTGTACCATGTATTGTTGAGATACTATGCTGATAACCTGTTTGTGTACCTTTCCAGATAGACATGGCACCTAAACGGAATCCTGCCTACTCTGCTGCAGAGGATGGCGTGATCCACCAGAGCCTGGTGCGTGACTATGCCATCCTGTTCTCACGCACCACCCAGAATCAGCAGGAGAGGTCTGCACTGTGGCAAAACCTTGTTAGCAGGATAAATGATGTTGGCATGCATGATAGGACATATGAGCAGGTGAGACATCACTGCAGTGATTTGATAAGAAATGTCCGCCAGCGTGCTGCAGATATCCGCAGGCAACAGGCTGCCACAGGTGGGGTGGCCACACATCCCCTCACCAGACAGGAGGGCTACTGCTAAGTGTTGTGGATCCAGCCCCAGAACAACAGCAACCATCATGCATCCTGATGGAGGTTGGATCCACACAGCAGCAAGACAGCGGCGTGCAGGTAAGATGCCATATTCATTTATTGTTATTACTTTTACATTTGTTGACCCAGATAGTCTAGCTGGATATAAGTTCATTTTCAGTAGAGGCCTGTGGAGAAAAGCTCCACACATAACGTAATAAAGGCAGACAGACAAGTTGTCATTACAGACAGCCAACATAATAGAATTGTACACCAGCCTGTTAATTAAATCAACATACATGTAAGGAAGTCAAACAGTTTAGAGTCATACACAATGTACCGTTGGTTTCAAAGCAATCCTACCTAAAGCATAATGGTTATGCAATAAGGCAAAAGCCATATACATAATAGTTAGGGCTCAGAAGGGTAGAGAAGTAGAAGGAGTATGACAGATACAATGATATGGAAGAGGCAGGAGTCAAGAAGGGAAGTGAGGAAAAGAAGGAAGACAGTCAAGAGGAGGTGGGAGGGATGGGAGAAGTAGGTCAGAGCATAGAAGGACATCAAGGTGAAAGAAACAGGGTAGAAGCTAGTTTCTATGCACAATGAGGGGTTAAAGGTGAAGAGAGGGTAGGGAGAGGGACGTTAGCCTGGACTCCAAGAAGAACAAAGCCAGTGGGTTTGGAAGTACAGTTTGAGTTGGCGTTTGAAGAGAGGTAAGGGTGAGATTAGAGTTAACTCCTGGTATGTACATATGACTGTTCTGTACGCTGTTACTTCATGCACGCATAAGGTGTGCATGTGGTATGTATCTGTCATCATGATATATATACAGACATGATGTGCAGCTGATGTGTATAAGGGAACTAGTGTACTACTGTACTGTATCATGTGCAAAATGAATGGCACACATGTGCCCACTGACATTACTCTCTTCACACTTCCAGGTCCCTCCCATGTAGCAATGAGGCAGGCCATACATGCTGGTGAGTCTTTTAAAATTATCTGTAAAACAATTTATAAAACTAGGAAGAGTAGTGTAACTCTGTAGTAGACATGCTGGTGACTGTGTTCACAATAACTGTAATTGACAGGTAGTAAATTGAGTAGTGTAACACGGTACTGATGTGTGTGTTTACTGTGGGGTGTGCATGTGCAAGTGTACCTGTGCCCAAGTGTGCATGTGTGTTAGTGTCCATGAGTGCATGTGTCCATTTCTGAATGTGTGCATTAGTATTGAAGTGCATCTCTTCCAAATATGTATTGAGACTGTAATCTGTGTTCCATGTTTTCCTCCGTAGGTTCTGGTGCTGCTCTGGTGACCTGCAGCAGGGAACCTGAATCTTGTGCCCCAGGTACTGATGATGATGAAATGTCTGTAATGGTGCAGGAAGGTGTGTCTGGGTCCGCCATTGGTCAGCCAATTGACAGTACACAGCTTTCAACCCGTCAATGCGCACAGTCATCCTGCCGTTACATCCTTTGTCACCATTGTCCCTAGGTGATGGACAGTCAGCAGTGGGCATAGATCAGGGTAATGTGGTACCTGTGGTACATGCATCCTCACAAGGCATCCATGTGCAGAGGCCTCCAATGGTACCACGCAGACAGTCGCCCATGGGTTCTCGTGGGGGCATCCGTGGCCGTACTGCCTCTGGCGGCGTGCCCAAGGAGGTATGTCAACCTCCACTATGTTTAGAACTGTCATGCAGGCACAGGCACATATGGAAAGGTACACCAGACAGGGTCTGAGGGAGCTGAGAGCATGTCGCATTGCCATGACAGACGGCATGCATGATGTTGCGAATGCTATCCGTAACTTCACAGATGTCGTTGACAGACGTTGTGGGGGCATAGAACAGCTGCTCCACAACCAGATGTCCATGGGCCAGGGCAATGGTGTGCGTTTGCGGCGTCGACGTGGCCGTATGCCAGCAAGAGCACCAGCTGGCAGTGGCCGCGGACGACAACAGGCCCACTCGCGCGCCTCAAGTGCCAGCACCAGCCACAGCAATGCTGGGTCTGTGCTGTCATCCAGACGCCCCAGGAGACCACGTGCACGTGGCTCTGGACAGTCCCAACAGGGAACTGTGTCCAGTCAACACACCCCTGCTTCCGATGACAGTACCCAGTCTGGGTTAGTACCGGATACCAGGCACAGGTACCATGTCCGTGCCCACAGACACTGATCTGGATGACCTGACAGGTGCAGTCTGTGGCTGTCCACAAAACCCTGTACATGGCAGCCATTATGTGGGACTGTGTGCGTGCTTACACACATGCAGAAACCTGGAAACCTAACACCTAGGGCAAACACATACACACACACACTGCACCAACAATGGTCCACCCTGTACTGCTGCCCCTCACAAACACACATACACACACATGTCAATTGGTGTTACCAGTGGGCGGCTTGGGCATACCTAACCCACACCCTGTGCATATGATGACACTGTGCCACCTCCTGCATACTACAACATCGGTGCAGGTAAAGGTAAACACGTTGCTGATGCACAGGCTGACTATAGATGTGTATAAGTAGTAACATGTTGGTAACTGTTGACTGTTGCAGTATAAATGTGTGTATATCCCAGCAGTCCTGCTGCAGTAACTGTATGAATGTCCTCAATTGTTATCTGCACCCATACTACTTAACAAAGTGTACCAGCTGCACACCATCACATGCTAACATTGACTATGGCAATGCATCTTGTGCTGTTATGTAGATTCAGCTACATGTATCTGTTCTGTCACACATGCATCTATACACACCCTGCTACCCACACAGATGTACACACTCACCTGCCATTCCCATTATTTATCACCCTACATGAGTAGCTGTTGATACATGACAGGTACACATTTCAGAAGTGCACTATGTTGTTTACTACTGGCATCCCTTCTCTACCTGTACTCACAGGGTTCAGGCAACCTCATCAGTTGGAAGATGTAATGTGCATCAGGTACTGTAGTACCCTGATTGCCACAGCAAACATGTTTCCCATACGAAATGCACACACAGACACATCCCACATCCACACACTTGCCACATTCAGGCTTCAGAACACTATCTAGGTATATTCGGGTACATGTGCATGTTACAGTAGCATGTAACACTATACTGAGTACTGGCAATTACTTGTCTGTTGTCATGTTGTCTGTATAGAATAAAAGAATTGTTTGATTATCCTACTCCGTTTTGTGGACATTACTTGAAGAAGTGTTACCTTACATGTGTTATCAGTACCACCACCTTCTGTTTTGTAGTTTTGTTTGTATAGGGTGCTATCAACATCACTGCTTGTTAAGGGTAATGACCACCCTGCAGTGCATAGCCCCATGTGGCAAAAGCCACATCCCACCCCATCATTGTGCACACACACTAACCCCACCAACAGTAAAACACATACTTTCCATTTGCAAGATTCAAACCCATTCCTAACTGTGCAATGACAGTAGAAACAGACACATTAGCAGAGTGTGCTATTTGCAGTAGTTGGAGAAATCCTTACTAATGCTGTACTTAGAGGGTGCTGACATCATCTGTGTGTAGGAGGAGGGATGTGCACCCTGTAGTGTGTTCTCCCAGTTGGCAAAAGGCAGTTAATCCTCCCAGCATAGTGCACACACATAAACCACACTCATACTAACACACATACATTCTCTTTGCAGGATTCAAACCCCTACCTAGCTATGTTAAGACACTACAGACGGACGCATTAGCACAGCGAGCTATTCGCATTACTGGGGGATTTTTTTCCCCTGATATACTTATAGGGTGCTGACATAATCAGAGTCTAGAAAGTTGTGGTGTGTTTTCCCAGTTGCCAAAAGGGATGTTTCTTTCATACACACACTTACCCCCCTTCACACACACTTGCCACCTGTTGGGTTCAAACCCCTACCTAGCTATGTTATAACACTAAAGACGGACGCATTAGCGCAGCATGCTATTCGCATTACTGGGGAATTTCCTTTCCCCTGATATACTTATAGGGTGCTGACATCATCAGAGTTTAGAAAGTGGAATGATCATCCTGTGGTGTGTTTTCCCAGTTGCCAAAACGGATGTTTCTTTCATACACACTTACACCCCTTCACACACACTTGCCACCTGCTGGCTTCAAACCCCTACCTAACTATGTTACGACACTAGAAACGGATGCATTAGCACGGCGCGCTATTCGGATTATTGAGAGAATCCTTTTCTCCAATATACTTATAGGGTGCTGACATCATCAGAGTCTAGAAAGTGGAATGATCATCCTGTGGTGTGTTTTCCCAGTTGCCAAAAGGGATGTTTTTTTCATACACACTTACCCCCCTTCACACACACTTGCCACCTGCTGGATTCAAACCCCTACCAAACTATGTTATGACACTAGAGACGGACGCATTAGCACGGCGCGCTATTCGGATTACTGAGAGAATCCTTTTCTCCAATATACTTATAGGGTGCTGACATTATCAGAGTCTAGAAAGTGGAATGATCATCCTGTGGTGTGTTTTCCCAGTTGCCAAAGGGATGTTTCTTTCATACACACTTACCACCCTTCACACACCCTTGCCACCTGCTGGATTCAAACCCCTACCTAACTATGTTATGACACTAGAGACAGACGCATTAACACGGTAGCGCTATTCGGATTACTGAGATCCTTTTCTCCAATATACTTATAGGGTGCTGACATCATCAGAGTCTAGAAAGTGGAATGATCATCCTGTGGTGTGTTTTCCCAGTTGCCAAAAGGGATGTTTCTTTCATACACACTTACCCCCCCTTCACACACACTTGCCTCTTGCTGGATTCAAACCCTACTTAACTATGTTATGACACTAGAGACAGATGCATTAGCACAGCGCGCTATTCGGATTAATGAGGGAATCCTTTTCTCCAATATACTTATAGGGTGCTTACATGATCAGTGTCTAAAAAGGGGGATGAGCATCCTCTGGTGTGTTTTCACATTTGCTAGGGGTAACATTCGGACCAAGTGTGTGAGCATGCCCAGTTCAGCCTTCCCGTGGCATGTTGTGTGAAAGATGTCTCATTTATCTAAGTGTGTGAGCATGCCCAGTGTGGGCTTTACATATGTTGAACTCTGCAGCCCATCACATTTGTGGATGAGTGTGACCTTCAACAAATACCTGAAGTTTATGGTTGTGTGTTCTGTGCCATGTTGTGTAGTTACTGTCCGAATGCTTTTTGTGTGAACAAAACAGGGAGTATACTGTGCCTGCAGGTTTTGCATGGGATACTTTGCACACAATTGTCAACATCCGTTCATACTGACCTAACACTGTAGCACTGTCTAGTGTAGTGTTCCAGTACTTTCACTGTGGTGGTTAGTATCCTGGCCTTTAGTCCTATCACTGCTTTACATTTCCATAGTGTGCACAACAGCCTGGTTAGGGTCCAGTTGTGCACATCTGCACAAAGGCAGTGCCTCTACAGACCCTGTTAATTGCTGCCCCATAAGCTTAACAAGTGTAGTCTGCAAATCTATGGAGAGGATCATAATTGAGCTCATAAACAAAGATATAGGGGACATGCAGACATTGTACCCATCCCATTTGGCTTGGTCAGGGGCAGATCATGCCTTTTGTACTGGGTTGACATCTTTAAATTGGTCACTTAGGCCATTGTTGGGGAAAGGCAGTCCATACAGCCTACCTTGGCCTTGCAAACACTTTCAACACAATACCCCACTCAGGTATTGTGGAAAACCCTAACAACTGAAATGTAAACCCATATGTCACAAGATGGGTTGCAAACTGGCTTAAGGACGGGACCCACAGGGTTAGAGTTGCTGGCACTATGTTAGACTCCAGGCTGGTCACAGGTGGTGTCACACAGGGCTCAGTCCTTGGCCCCATTGTTTGTCATGTACTTCCCAGAAGTACAGGCCAACATGGGAGGACTTTGGATGACAATGTTAGCAGATGACTGCACACTGGGCACCATAGTGGACAGTGCATCACACACAGATATCCTTCAGAAGGGACTCACAGTAACTGATAGCTGGTGCCAGGGCCATGGCCTGAAGTCAGAGTGCACAACATGTGTAGACATACCCTTCAGGAAAAGCAAGGTGACCCCAAGCTACCATATAGGTGGCAATCCTCTAAGCACAGAGGAGGTTATCATGGACCTGGGGACCCAGGTTAACAGTCGCCATTCTTCTGAGACTCACATTGCTAAAGTGGCTAGGAAGACCTTCTACATTACCCACCTGATCAGGCTGGGATTCACATCCAGATCTAGTGGGTCATTGTTCCCTGTACTCTTCACTTATCAGACCGGTGATCGAGTCGAATGCCCTATTCTGGCTGTATCTCACACAACATCTGCAGCAATTGGAGACACCCTGACTGTGCCCCACCTAAAGGATCAAGGAACCCCAACAGCTGTCATATGCTGCCAGATTGACGACACTCACACTCTATTCACTCACATACCGTCTGCTTAGAGGTGACATGTGCCTGACATGCGAGGCCATGTCCAAACAGAGATTAATGGGCATGCTCCACCTCAGACTCAGAAGATCCACCTGAACCACTAGTGCAGGTGACTTACACCTTAGCAGGGATGTATGTTGGACATGTTGGAGGTATGGAGTTATCACTCGGAGACTCCCTATGCTGTGGAATACAATCCTGGTCCATTTGAGGCAGAGCACCTTGCTGGCTGTATTCAAGAGGTATCTTGACCTAATGCTAGTCGGAGAATGTGTTTGTCCATCAACACATTGTAAGCGTAGTTCGACATGTCATATGTCTTGTTTAGTATACTGTGCCTCTGTCTACCTGTGACATAACATTGATACCCAGGGTAAACCTCCCATCTCCCATCCACTCATTAGGATTCCTGTTGAGGGGACTCAACCAGTGTCTCTATGGACAACCTGTACTGGTAGTTTACTCATGTGTGGGGTGGCTTCTGTGTTTTGGATAATGCAGTACAGCCTGTCCTATATATGTCAGTGCTGGGGTTCAGGTCCCTCATGTGCATAGCTCCCTGCCATTCAGATTGTACAAGGTGCAGCATGTGCATTGATTCCAGCTTGGACATGGCTTTCTACATCAGGCACAGCTTGCATCTGGGTGGACAGCATGGCAGTGTGTGGAGCTGCACTCTGTTTAATCAGACTACACATTACATGTGTTCCAGCTCTGTCATACTCCTGGTGAGGTACTGTTGTGGACTTTACAGGTGCTGGATGTGTGTGCATGAGGTACACCCACAGGGGCTGTTGTGGTCATTTCTAATGCTGATGAAAGATAACTGCAGAACCAGAATGACCTCCCCTTAGCTAGATGTCAGACAGCATGGACCATACAATCACAACTGAAAACAGGACCCTCTCCACAAAGGGAAAGTGTCCTGTCTGGTGGACCCCAGCCATAAACAAACTGTATGACAGATGAGGGTTACTAATGCAAGACAGGCTACATCTCCAAAAGGGAAGACAGCTGTGATCAGCACTAGTAGAAAGCTACATTATCTCATAAAGACATGCAAGGTCAACTTGGGGACATAAATCACCAAAGACAATGAAGGTAACCACACTGCTTTCTTCAGTTATGTCAGACACCTGGTTGTGAACCCTCGGATATGCTCAGAGTTGGTACACAACAACATATATTCAGTGACCTGACAGATATTGGCAACATTCCGGCGGACAGCTTCAGTGCGATTTACCCCTCCCTCACCCCCAAAACAAGATAGTTATCACTGCTGTATGTAACCTCACTGTCATCTTGGATGTCCATGTGAGAGCCACACTCAGCAAAGACAAGTACACAGCATCCATGGGACCTGCTGGTATCTCCAGTTGCATGCTATGTGAACTCCAGAAGGGGCTGGACCCATATATACAACTGCTATTTAACCTTAGTCTTGCTACAGGATATGTACCTGAACACTGGCATACGGCAACAGTGGTCCCACTCCACAAGGGGATGCCTCCACAGACCATGGCAACTACCACCACACAGGCTTAACCAGCCTTGTCTGCAAAGATATGGGAGGAGTCATGGAGCTCTTACACAGACACATTACTGACCCACGGACCCTTGTTCCCACCTAGTTCAGCTTTGTACAGGGCAGATCCTGCCTTTTGCACCTTGCACCCGAAAAGTACCTACCATGAAGATCAGGGTTCTTCAACACATGTCATATGCTTCCAGAATAGAGGAAGTCCAGCTTTGTTCAGTGTCATACCGCATACTTACAGGTGACCTATGCCTGACATACAAGACCATGTCCAATCAGGATTTGTTGGACATACTCCACTGCAAGCAATCCAAATCCACCAGAGCCATGAGTGCTGAGTATTTGAACCTCAGCACATACATGTATAGGACATGCTGGAGGGACAGAGTCATAACTCAGAGGCATCTCACACTCTAGCAGAGTATCCCAGTTCATGTTTGACAGAGTCCCTCACTGACTCTCTTCAGGAGACATCTGGACAACTGCATATGAGACAGAGGCACAGACTAGACAGAGACACAGTCATGTTATTCAATTACGTAAGGGGGTCATAATGTGTCACTACTAAGTCAGAGGCACAATATTCAGAATCTATTCTGTACACTTATTACCACTATAAGGGGTGGCATTAGCCACATCACTATGGCTAGGCTTATACATGCACTAGGGCAGATAGCCTAGTAGTACACTATGACACTATGAAACACCGGTGTATGTGTAGCTATTGTCAATCAAACAGTATGATGTGGCTTGGGGGGCTTGATATCTCCTTCTAGCATGTCTAGGGATCAGTTGCTAGTGTCCTCTCCTGCTCAGCTGGTGAACCTGGGAATATTGAGGCACTGTTACAGTTGCCTCATGTACACTGACAACTGTCTCCTTCTGCCATAAAACACACATACATGTGAGAGATGCAACTATATAGCCAAAGTGGAGGCTGAGCTCTCTCAACATAGGACTAGCAAGACCAGAGAGAGGGTGAAGGTAACCACACACACATCTTTAATCCAGTCTCACATGGCACTGTCACAACTTAAGATCATACACATAGACACACAGAGACACTCTCGGAGGCTCTGATCAGAAGTCTACCAGAATGGCGGTGGCCACCACAGCAGACACTCACACAACTGCCTCCACAGGGCACAGCACATGCAACACATTGACCACAGAGTTGGTGTGCCAAACAGTCACAGCCCTTAAGGCCAAACACAATGCGGGACACACTTGTCATAGGTGACTCCATAGTCAGACACACTGATGTCCCACTCACCAGATCAGGTACAGAGGAGGTCACAGTAAGCTGCCTATCGGGCACTGGAATCCACCACATAATGCAAGCACTCAGGTCACTAAACTGCAAGTACAGGTCTGACCCAGTCATAATCCATGCTGGTGTGAACGACCTGAGATGTACCTCCCTGGACTACATGGAAAGAGACATAGAGGATCCCTCTGATTATGTAGGCCAGGCAGGTATGACCCTGACCTTCGGCAGTATCCTACCTTCACCAAGTATGATGCCACATAAACAGAGAGAAGATGATCAGCTGTAGTATTTTGCTTAGACTATGGTGTCATTCTAAGGGGGTCCAATGTCTGTCTGCCTGGGATGACATGCTGGACAGGCCACGGTGATTTGCAAGGGACGGCTTGCACCTGTCACCTCTGGGCTTCCGGATTTCAGATGATGCTCTTGCCAACCCCATTGTGCCTTTTTTATGCAAGACTCAGATTCTACACCTACCACCCTAGAACACAGTAAAGGAAAGACACTAAGGGTAATGCTGCTCAATGCCCAAGGTCTCAACCTCAAGCTGCACACACTCTATGCCCTTCTCAGTATGTAGCACATTGATGTCTGTGCTGTGCCTGAAACCTGGTTCACAGCTTCTGACAGCACCCCGGCACTATCGGGTGTTACCTCATATCATGCATTCCGGCACCAGCATCCGACAACACCAAGAAGGATGGTGGGTGTCCATATTCATCAAGGACACCCTCACCTCATGGTTGGTGGCAACACACGATGCATCAGAGACCATCCAGGTGCCAATGACCGTAGGCAAGACTGCTCTGCAGTTTGTAGCATGTTACATGCCACCGGCTCAAACTCAGGTACCTCACACAGCTATCCTGCAAACACTGAAGGGGATAAATGTATCTCAAAACACCATCCTACTGGGTGATTCCAACTATCCACATATAGACTGGGATCACTAATCATGCCACAACACTCTAACACAAAGGTTCCAAGAGTTCATACACTGAAATGCCATGGAACAACTGGTCCCAATCCCCTCAAGTGGAGGCAACATACTAGAACACATCCTCACGAACATGGGGTCACACTGTTCAACACCAGACATATACCCATCATTGGTGAGATCAGATCATGGACTATTCTCAGTGGGAGTCCACATCCCACCCACACCCCAGATGGGAAATGAAGCGGTGAAGACCTTCTCAAATGCCGACTTCACATTTCTGAGGACTGGTGTGGTCTCTTTCAAGGCCCCCAGGCCAGCAGACACCATTACCCAAGCCACTGTATCACTTAGAAATGCCTTCTACCAGCACCTCCAGGACTGCATGGTTCAGGCAATCCCAAATAATAATGACTCTTTGTACCACAGGCAAGCATCCAGTCTGGTGGACCCTAGCCATAAACAAGCTGTACAACACAAGGAAGGAGCTACTACAAGATAGGCGTAATCCGTGAGGGAAAACACTCCTGCTCATTGTGAGTAAAACACTGGGTTCCCCCATACAATCATCCGAGGCATGTTTTGAGAGTAAACCCACTCAGGACTCCAGGGACAATCATGAGGCCTTTTTTACCTATGTTTGAAACCTGGGAGGAAACTCCCAGATATGCTCAGACTTAGTTCAGAATAATGTTGATATCACTGCACCTACAGACATTGGCAACATACTGACTGACAGGTTCAGTGCAGATTTCTCCCCTCCCCAACTGGGGGTATGTACACCAGAGGATTGTAGCCCCCAAACATCTCCACTGCTGGGGTGGGAACTGCTCAATCCAAGGCAGAAAACACTTTATCCATGGGACCAGATGGTGTCCCCAGTTGTGTGCTCCATGAACTCAATGAGTAATTACACTCGCAGTTAGGGCAGCTGTTTAATCTTAGCCTCACCTCAGGATATGTTCCCAAGGAGTGGCATACAGCAATGGTGGACCCACTTCACAAAGGAGGTGCCTCCACCAACCCAGAAACTACCATCCCATCAGCTTGACAAGCCTGTTCTGCTAAGCTATGGAGAGGATCATAATAGAATTCTAAATGAAGACATAGGGGACTTGCAGACATTGGATCCAATCCAGTTTGGCTTTGTCAAGGGCAGATCATGCCTTTTAAACTTGGTTGACTTTTTCAAAACACTCACCCAGGCCATTGATGTGGGCAAGGCAGTCCACACAGCCTACCTTGACCTGGCAAAGGCTTTCGACACAATACCCCACCCAGGTATCATTGAAAACATCACCAGCTTAATTGTGAACCCATACATCACAGCATGGGTTGCAAACTGGCTAAGTGGCGGAACACACAGGGTCAAAGTTGCTGGTGCCAGTTCACACTCCAGAGCTGTCACAAGTGGTGTCCCACAGGGCTCAGTCCTGGGCCCACATTTGTTCAGTATCTACTTTTCAGAAGTACGAGCAAACACAGGAGGATTATGGCTGACAAAGTTTGAAGATGACTGCAAACTGGGAAGCATAGCTGGAAACCCATCTGACACAGACATCCTTCAGAAGGGTCTCATAGACACAGATAACTGGTGCCATGGCCTTACATTAAACACTAAACAATGCATAGCCATACCCTTCAGGAAGAACAAGGTTACCACTACTTTCCATCTAGGTGGCAATCCTCTAAGCACAACGTAGGTTATCAGGGACCTGGGCAACCAGGTTGACAGTGACCTTTGCTTGACACTCACATTGCCAGGGTAGTTTGGAAGGCCTTCTACATTGGCCACCTCATCATGCAGTGATTCACATCTAGATCAAGGGAGGTCATCGTTCCCTGTACTCATCACCAATGATTGCATACACTGCCCCATTCAGATTGGATGGGCCCACAAATTCCTCGACAGGAGGTGAAAGGGTCTCAAACATATTTCTTATACTGCCCGACTGAACGTATTCCAGCTGTATTCAGTCACTTACTGACTGCTCAGAGGTGACCTGTGCCTGACATACAAGGCTATGTCAACCCAGAATTTATGAACATGCTTCACCTCAAGACCTCTACATCCATCAGAACTACAAGGGCAGGAGACCTAAACCTCAACACAGATATTAATAGGATGTGCTGGAGGGACAGATTCATCACCCAGAGAGTCCATATGCTGTGGAACAACATCCTGGTACATGTGGGGCTGAGCACCTCACTGGTTTTGTTCAAGTGAGATCTTGACCAATGGATGGGAGATTGCAGGTATACCCCAGGATAACCTCAGTATCACTGCTTGACAGAGGCACAGCAAAATAATGGGCATATTATCCATCAACTTGCAGGGTGGCAGAAGCCACAAAACTCTGGGCTAGGCTTATTAATGCCCTAGGGCAGATAGCCTAGTATGAACCTATGGACATAGGCCTGGGGCAGTTCCTGCTATTAGGACAGTGGTCTGCAGCAGGCTATATAGTAGTAGTCGGTTTTAGCCATTGGTTTTGACCATGGCTATTCCATGTTGCTTCTTGTTGTGGTACAAACATGGGTGTGTGGTTATCCATGCTATTTATTGCTAGACACCCTCATTTTGTATCTTGTTCCATGTTTTTGCACATGTACATCACTGTATGGCGTGCAGCTGTTTCCAGGGTCATA
Source organism: Protopterus annectens (assembly GCF_019279795.1). Lineage (NCBI taxonomy): Eukaryota > Metazoa > Chordata > Ceratodontiformes > Protopteridae > Protopterus > Protopterus annectens. The sequence continues at coordinate 948,822,467 of NC_056745.1, read as the reverse complement.
TGCGTGGATATGGATGTTAGTTGGGGTCCTCAGGTGTGCATATTGTACATGATATTACATTACTTAACACATGGCATTCATGCCTCAGGTGGTGCTGCAGGGCCACCTCTGTCGGATACACATACTACACTCCTGTACATTTGGAAGCAGGTTGTGTCATGTTAGGCATCCCTGTTACTGTATGAGTGAGTCAGGCGGGTATCAGTCCCAGTGTTCCTACTGACCAAGCGTATGTGCTATCGTTGCCTCTTTGCCAAGGCCAGGGCATACTGGGCACGCCTCCTTCTGCCTACTGGGACAAGGTCAGGTTGTTCCTCCTCCGAGTCACCCCTGCCTGTGGTGGCCTTGGCAATGGTGGGGATGTTTGGCCCACCCTGTGCTGGTCCTGCTGCAGCTGTTTCCGCAGGATCATATTATGTAGCATAGCACATATCATGATCATTTGGGTACATGTAGTTGGTGTGTACTGCAAAGCTCCACCAGATGTGTCCAGACACCGGACCCGTGACTTGAGCAGCCCAAACACACGCTCTATGATATTACGTGTTTGTGCGTGTGCCTCATTATGGCGTTCCTGTTCAGGTGTGTGTGCATTTCTGATGGGTGTCATCAGCCACGGCTCAAGTGCATAACCTGCATCCCCTACTAGGTGTCCGTGTGGGAAGTCCCCATTGGCAAATGATTGGTACAGCTGCGTCAGATGCCAGATGTGGGAATCGTGGTAGCTCCCAGGGCAGCCAGCACACACATTCATTATTATGCCCTGGGCATCACACACGACCTGGCAGTTGATGGAGGGGTATCCCTTGCGGCTAATGTAGACTCTACCCCGCTCACCGGCTGGTGCTTTGATGCGTATGTGCGTGCAGTCTATTGCACCCAGCACCTCAGGGTATCCCGCTATTTGCTGGAAGAGACGCATATTGCTGGCCACAACTTCACGGTCATTAGGGACATATATATGATCACTGACATGGCATCCAGGAACTGGTGCAGTACCCTGGAGGCTGATGCCTGTGATATCCCCATCATATCACCAGTTGGTCTCTGGAAGGTACCTGTTGCTAGTATTCTTAGGCCAACACATACCTTGGTTTCCACTGGGATGGGTTCCCCTCTGTTGGTTCTGTGTGTGAGGTGTGGCCTGCACAGCTCAACAATCTGCTGCAGGAGCTCTCTGTGCACTCTATAGCGCTCTACTATCTCCAGCTCATGTAACCCATGGTAGGTGACCCTGGGCCTGTATACTCTTCTCCTTCTCCTCACTCTGGGTTGTCTGTCAGCATCTGCATTGTCACCACCCTCAGCAATTCGCCTATGCCTGATTATAATAGCCATGGCAGCCCCTAGCATTTCTGCTCTGAGTTCAGCTTTATTTCAGTTTTCAATTCTGATAGCTTAGCTTCTGGCAGTATCTCTTGTGAGAAACAGCCTTCACTGCTCTTTGTTGTGTTTTAAGTGCTGGGCTGGGCTTCTAGTCTGCCTGTGTAATTGCCTGCTTGTAATTGTTTCCACCAATTAACTCCAGCAGTATTCCTGGCAGTTTCCTGTATTTTGGTTGTTTCCTGTTTCCTCTCTGTTTCCTGAGGGGAGCAATGTGCACACCAGCAAACACGCTCACAGTCATAGCGTGCGCACATCCCTACACAGTGTTACAGCGTGCACACATCCTTACACGGTGTTAGCTAGGCTGATTCATGCTAAAGCGCGCACACTGCCTTACACGTGCATGCACGCATAAACCGTTGTAAACATTTTGCAACACGCCCACATGTTGAACCTGCCTTACAGCGCATACCGTTAATCAAGAAACTTTGAGTGTAGGGATAGCGTACACCCTCAATTTCTTGACTTTCCTACTGTTCTGTTGCGACACACCTACCTCCCTGCTGTCTGTCTGTCATCTGTTACCTTACATTGCCCTCCAATCTGGGACATTTCTTTCTATCCTTCCCTCCGTGATGTCACCTACCTCTTACTCTGTTCCTCCCCTTCTCTAACTCTTACACTACTCAGAAAGTGCCCATTACTTATGTGGCAGTGTGATTCAGTATTGTAACCCTCATTTACATAGGATTGCTTAGTAATGCTTAGTTACATATCTTACGCAGACTTCCCCTTGACAACCACTAAGCGGAGGCCATATTGTTTTAGTCTGCAAGTCCCTCCATTGAAATTCCATGTAATACATAAATCCCACAATTGTGGGCTTATAAGCTCGGTTTTCAGTTTTAGGTGGCGCACCCGTTTGCGGTGTGTGCTACAGTTAAACACTAATAATCCGTGAAAAAAAAGTTATATAACTTAGAACCTTTTAGAATGGAAATTTGGCCATTATTTTAAAAAAATTCCCATTTTAGGGAAAACTCCGTTTTTTTCAGAAAACTCTTTGCTTTTTTTTTTTTTTTTTTTTTTGCTTTTCCTTTTTTTCATGTTTTTTTTTTTTTTTTTTTTTTTTTTTTTTTTTTTGTTTTTTTTTTTTTTTTTTTTTTTTTTTTTTTTTTTTTTTTTTTTTTTTTTTTTTTTTTTTCTTTTTTTTTTTTTTTTTTTTTTTTTTTTTTTTTTTTTTTTTTTTTTTTTTTTTTTGTTTTTTTTTTTTTTTTTTTTCTTTTTTTTTTTTTTTTTTTTTTTTTTTTTTTTTTTTTTTTTTTTTTTTTTTTTTTTTTTTTTTTTTTTTTTTTTTTTTTTGTTTTTGTTCGTCTTTCTTCTTTTTTTTTTTTTTTTTTCTGGATAAAAAAAACCCAAGTTTTTTTTCCCAGGTTTGGGAAAGAAAGCATAAATACCTACTATGAGGGAAACCTTTCAAAAAAAAAAATTTCAAAAAAAAATTTTCAAAAAAAAAATGGAAAAAAGGAAAAAAAAGTAAGGAAAAATTAACAAAAAAACTTGTAAATCAGCTGCTGTACAGATGTTTGCAAACTGTACATCTTGTTTAGTTGGAAATGTTTATCTAACTTTTCTTTTGTACCATCACACTTTCCATTTGGGGCAGACATGGTGTTATATGTTTGGCAAACCTTGTATTCTATAATTTGTAATAATATGGGTTTCATTATTTTGTCCTTGGTTATATTTTCGCAAGTGGTATAGTTGTTGATGCTGTTGAATTTGGACACTCTTCTCTTCCAATGTGACCCTATAGATTCAAAAAGATTCCAAGGCTACTAATGCAAGTTGGTGCATTTGTATCAGTAGTTCCTGTACTGTTGTTTGCACGTTGAGGATTGGGGTATGTAATGTGGAAGATGTATTTAATCTAAGCAGCATTACTGACCTATAAATGTGTATGCATGTAGTCCGCATATTATGCCATGGGGTGCAAGAGCAGTGTTAACTGGTGTGCATTCTTTATGTGCTCTGCATTGTGGAATTCTGCACAGATGCATGCATATATCACATAAGACTGCCAGAATCACACAGGTGGGCATGCTGTCTGAGTGATGCCAGGCTGTTCTGATTTCTTTAGGTCTGAGCTATATTGTACTCATTTACTGACTGTATTCCACTTAATTACTGATTGAGGGTACATATATTAAATTAAAGTCTGAGGCATTCATGCAGTAAATATTTTGGCATGTTCTGCTTTTGTATAATAGATGAAGAATTTGAGTTTTGATTCCATCCTGATACAGCAGGTTTCATTGAATCCTTTATGGAGTCTCAGTGCCTTGGGGAAGGGGAGATTTTTTCTTCTAAGACTAGTGCATATTTTGATCAGCTGTGTATATGACAAGTCACTGCACAAATGTCATGCTCCTGTTCATTCAGGAATGTGAGGTAAAGTGCAATAAACCTGGTGTTCAGAGTCATGGAAAAAAGAATGAAGCTCAGAATCCTGATGTTAGAATGAAATCTGGAACACCAATATTTTCACAAAGTCCACTGAAGAATCTTTCACTAGTTCTGTCAGAACTCTTGCTTCTGAGCAAGTCCCAGGTGAAAGAAAGCATAAATACCTACTATGAGGACTGCATTACACTTCATATGACAGAAGAGAAAAAGTAGAAAATACAGAAACTGCAAAAGAGGGAGTACATGATAAATTAAAAGAGAAGAATGCAGTAGGATCACTTAAGTTACCTGGACAGTATTATCAAGCCATGAAAATGGAGATTGCCCTGATATTAAATTAATTTTCCAAAGAAATCTGAGTAGTACAGTACAGTCCCCGTTATCCAGAACTCAAGCAACTGGCACTTCCAAGCAACAGGCAATTTTGATTGGCTCATATACCGACCAATCTGCCAATCAAAAATCGCAAAGAGGAGACACTCCTACTCAATGCAGAACAGAAGAGACTCTGCACTGAACAGAAGAGACTTCACTTTGTCATTTTTGATTACCTCGTATGTTGGTATAGAAGCCAATCAAAAATGCAAAGCAGCTTTCAAGCAACCGGAAACTACACTTAACTGGCATCTACCAATCTCCATGGGTTCTGTTTAAGTGAGAGTTTACTGTACTAGAACACCCAAAGAGCTCACCATCTATATCTGGTTTTGGTGCTTACCACTCATTTATACCTGATGGAAAGCGTGGAGGCATATCCATATTTGTTAGAGACGACATTACCTTGAGTCAAATATCTAGACACCCACAAGTAGAGCTTGTAGAGATTCAAATCATGCTAAATAGGATCAGCTATCAGATAATAGCATGCTACATGAACTTTATCTATGTCTCCAGAACATCATACAACATTCCTAAATATTCTTGACAAACTACCTATAAGCAGGAACACTGTTATCCTTGACAATTTTTAACTATCCAGTAATAAAGATAGAGACCTATAGCATCATTGTAGGATATGTGCAAAAATTATTGTATTATATAAACAAGAACTCCCTGCAACAGACTGATAAGGAACCCACTAGAGGACAGAATATACTTGACCTTGTCCTAACAGTATCTATATGTATATCCCCTTACTGGTCAAATCAGACCACAAATAAGTAACCTTTTCCTTCAAAATTCCCAAACTATCAAAAGCAAATATCACAGATTCCATGGACTTTAAATGTATAAATCTACAATTCTGTGGTGAAGTCTCCAAACTCAAGTGTAATTATATCACTCAAAATGAGTTATACAGACAAGCTCTATTCTCACCTGGATAAATTCATTAAACTGGCAGTCCCAACATGATCCATTTAAATTGGGAAGTTTAAAAACAAACTAGTATGGTGGCCCACAAGCATTAACAAACTATATAAAAAAGGAAGAAATTCCTTAACATGCATTGCAGAACAAAAGATCTCCAAATTAAGCAGAGCATCAAAAAGGACATCAGAAACACAAAAGGATCCCAGGTAGCTATAGAAGCAACAGAAAACTACATTTCCTTCTTTTGTTTTGTCAGGAAACAAAGAAATAACACTTAATATTGCTCAAAGCTTATTCCCAGTAGTACTCCCTACTCTGATCCAATGGATATTGCTAACATACTATCAATTAAATTTAGTGCCAAATTCACCCCAAAACATATATTTCAAGCCCAATTATCCCAGATGGAATCAAGCCACCAACCATCACAAAAGAATATGGACAAAATCACTCTCCAAAATGAAGAACACCTCATCCATGGGGGCTGACAGCATATCTGGTTGCCTAAGTAATAGCACTAAACAAGCACTGGTGGACCCACTCCTCATCCACTTTGACCTGAGTCTAGCAACTGGCCTTGTTCCACAAGTGTGCTGGATAACTGCTGGGATGTTACTCGACAAAGGTAGCCCCACCACTGACCTTGGGAATTGCAGATCTATGAGTCTAATGAGTCTTACATACAAAGCCATGGAATGCATCATAACTGACCAATTAACTATGATATTAAAAAAAAATATTAGACTTGACCACCAAAAAATTAACTTTGTCAAAGGTAGATCTTGTCTGATGAAACTAGTAAACTTCTTTGAGAGGATCACTCAGGATGTAGACTGTGCAAGCTGTTCACACAGCGAACCTTGACCTTACCAAGGTATTCAGTACTATATCACATGCAAATATAACAACCAAGCTGAAGGAGCTCCAAACTGACCCACATGGGATTAGGTGGATAACCAAGTGGCTTAGGGATAGGACTGACACAGTTAGAGTAGGGGGTGCATCTTTAGTGAGCACAAATGTGACCAGTGGAGTTCCTCAGGGATCTGTGCTGGGACCTCTGATATTCAGTATCTGCTTCTCAGCTCTCCATATATCAAACAAGGTTCTCTGGTTAACAAACTTTGTGGATGATTGTAAGCTTGGAGTCATCATCAAGTCCCCCTCTGACATACAGGCACTCCAACAGGTCCTTACATTTGTCAGTAGTTGGTGTATAAAAAATGGGCTCAAACAAATGCTAAAAATGCAGCATTATAGCATTTTGTAAGCAACTCCCTAGCTCCCGGTTATAGTATGGCTAACACATTACTTCAAATTTAAAAGGTAGTGAGAGACCTAGAAGTTGTGTGGATAGCTCACTCACATTTGACCAGCACCTTGTAATTGCAGTTTGGAAATTCTTTTACCTTGTACAGTTCACAGCAAAAAAGTATTTTTTCTAGATCAAAAGAAGTCCTCACCTTATTGTACTCTGCAATGATCATACCCATCACTGTGTTCAGCTCCCACTTTGGGATGTACCTTACTATGCATATCAAACAATAAGAAAGACTCGAGACATTTTTAACTAAAAAGATTGTGATCTTAAAAAAAAAACCTTTGTCATCAAGAGAAACTGGAGGCTTTATTTCTATATTCAGTATAATTTAGACTCCCTAGGGGTGATCTGTGCCTTGTTTATTGGGATCCAGTAATTCAATAAAAATCAAACATCCCTGTTAATACTAGGACTACATTTCTAAATCTATTCCAACAAATAAGCAAGACAAGGTGGAGAGAGAGATTTGTTTCTCATCACCTACACTTATGGAAGAAACTTTCTGTCCAAGTTAAGCAGTATGGCACAATGTCAACCTTTAAAAAGGAACTGGACAACTGGTATGCCTAGCAGAGCCTTCACTGAAAAGGAAGGCAAGGCCTAAGGATGGGTATTCACAAGGTGGCAATAGCCTCAAAACTCAGTTGACTTTTAACTCATATAATCCTATGATTCTATTTATAGTCATTTCTAAATGAACTCATGATTCCAGACATACTGCTGTAATGTAGTTTCCCTAATGGAAGTTGCCATAAAACTGACAATCAAAATTTTGTCTGACCAGATGGAAACTGTATAGACAAGTAATTCCCTGAGACTCAAGTAGGTGGTATTTCTCTGGAAGGACTAGGGTTAGAAACGTCAGGTTACTGTTAGATTTAAAATGGTGTGTCTAAAGACAGCAACTTCTGGCATCAGACATTGCCTTCAGTTACCAAGGAATGCTTAATGAAAAACTGTTTTACAGTCAGTTGCTCAGACCACCTGAACTCATATCAAGTACCTTAGTGGATGAAGCTCCATCCCTAGGGAGAGTATGAATCAGCCCAAACCTTCCTCCTCACTTGAGAGCTGGCCATGTGATGCTGTCATGCAGGCAGTCACCAGCAGGACTTTTTTCTTTGCCATAATTCTATGATTCTCACAGTGGCTAGAAAGACAGTACATGATACTGAGCTGCATACTTGAACACTCATGAGCATGCCTGGATCCAGCTAGAACTTCAGCTGCTTGACATGTGTGCTACAGCACATCTTGGTAGCTGCTGGATGCTGCCATGCACTAATGTATATATGGCCTCCTTAGCTATCCATACAGCTGAGGTACTAATTGTTTCCCTCCCCATAGCTCTCAACATTCCATCTCCAAAATGAGGAACGATAGCTGTCATAATGTGGAACAAATGGGCAAAATGTGGAACACATACTAATGGCTTACTAACAACTTCAACTAGGAAGGCCGTAGGATGGTTAAAATATGCTGGTTTTACTTATAAAGATGATCTTTTAATTAATTAATATGATTAATTTCTATTTACCATGGATTTCACTTAAAAAATTCCTAACACTGAATGTGTGACAGGGTCTTTCAATGTGGAACACTGAGGAACTTTGAGGAACATGAACTTTTTAAGACCCCAAATGAGGTATGTTCCTCGTAATGAAGTACACTTGAGAGGTATGTCCCTCCCCTATAATGGGTCATTCAACAATGACCAATTAGTCCGTCTCCCCTGCCTGGCATTTTCAGCACTCAAGTTGCTAGTCAAACTCTGGTAATTTGGGTCATACCCAGGGCGTTATTCTCCTATGGCATGGAATCATGCTTCATTTAAGTGGGTGAATATGACACACTCATTGCTCAGCACTAACAAGGAAAAAAGAATATGGACAGTTGGTAGTACTTCTCCTTTTGAAAAAAAATCCTAAAAATTGTGAAGCATTTGTTTTCATTTTCCTTAGAAACAGAATACACACTATTACCTCAGTATTTTGCTTTCACCAGGAACGGTACTCTTTGTGAGGATATCAGATATTGGTATCTGAACTAGCATGACTGGCTGAAGTTTCGTAAATACTTGTAAAAGATTGTAAATTTCCTTGTGTTATATATATGCCAGCATGACTAGCTATAATTTTGTAAATAAGTTTATGTTTTTTGATTATTACTTTGATTTATGTAAGATATTTGAATCAAACAGTGTTCTTCTGGCTGACCAAATGTGCAGGTTTCTAAAAAATAACTCTGAATATAGGCTATACCAGTCAGCTGATCTTAATGTGATGTCATCATGTGCCAGAGCTGAAAGGAATAGAATCTCCACAGCAGCTATTTTGTTTACTTTTTAAAGTCTGATATGAGACAGTAGAATTCTCATAACAGCTTTCTATGACATTTAAAAAAAATTCTGCTATAAAAGCAGGTTCTGAGTCAGTTAAAGTTCAGTTGTTGTAGTTGCTCAACTGTTGTTCAGTTGTCAGTTGTTGTTTTCCAGATCAGCAGTTATCACTCAGAGTTTTCCAGAGCTGCTCATTAGAAATAGTAGGAGTTGATATTCTAGTCACTGAGGACCAGATAGCCTGAAGAGTGGACATATATTCTTATTTTGCCTTGCAGAAGTAAGAACATCATCTTGCCTTGCTGAGTTAATTAGATTAGACAGGGACAGTTAATCTTTAGACAGTTAGCAAGCTGCAGTTAGTTAGTTAGAGTTTTTCCTACAATCAGTGTGAAACTGGATCTATATTATGATGCCGAAATGACTAAACATTGAATGCTGTTTCAGCGATACACAAAGACTGAACTACAAGTTACGTGAATGGCCAGATTACAGATTTTTTTCCTAGGGAAAAATCACTTGGCTGTCACTGTAAATTTGCCCTTTTCTCCACTGTAGTGTGATCTCGGAGTTGGTACAATTAGTTGGGGGGGGTGTGGGGGGCAAAGTTCCCCACTTTGTAATGTTTGAGCTGGTGTGTCATGCCTGGTTGGCCTTCCACTTTTTTCCCTAGGAAAAAGTCAGTGATTTGGCCATTCATGTAACTTGAAGTTCGCTCTTTATGTGTCGCTAAAATGGCGTTCAGTGTTTAGACATTTTGGTGTATAAATATAGACCCATGAAACCTACCCTACAGTGTTGTTTTCATAATTCTTGTGTGTAAAACTCTGTGGTTTATTGGAATCAGTTATTCAGTGTATATGTGTTTTAAATCATTTTATTTATTAAATATTGTACTACCTCTTATTGTGGCTGGTTATTTAGAAAGCAGTTTTAATAACCCGAGAGTGTTTACGCTTATTGTGATAACACCAGGGTGACTCCGAACAGCTTACTGCCTGGATTACATCCTGCCCTTTATATCAATATTTATTTTACCCAATATAATTGAACACCCCTTTTGATGGTTATTGTGGTATTTGACTGGTGGCAGCCATTACCTTGCAGTTGGGGAAAGAGGACATAGCAGGTAAATCTGTGCTAGTCTTTCCCAAGAATGTCTGTATGTATGAATATCAAATATTTAAGAGTGAGTGAGTGTGTCAAATGCCTAGAACTGGGACACAGTGCTCTGCAGTGGTTAGTTTGAAGACTCATTTGGGGAACTGGAATGAAGCATATAGCCCAGTCCCAGGTTTGGAGACGATTCCTGGTGTACTCTTAGGGGAAATTGTATATTTCCATCCCTGCTTTTAGTGATGCTCCCTTACCTGAGACAGTGGTGAGGATTGTGGCTCCTTAGTTACTGCCCCAGGTTTAAGTGGGGTTGTCTCATTATTTGGTGCCAACTGTGTGGAATTATAATTGAGCTTTAACAGCCTGTGGGTAATTGTGACTGAGGTGTGCACTCTCGACAGCCATAAGATAAACATACAGAATTTCATTTCACAACAGTTCTAATTATTTTTTAGTCATTTTAGTCAGGGACAGCAGGGGATTATAGCAAGCTGACCAGGAACCAGTTGACCAAGGTGTGCAAAGCCAAAGGACTGGCGCATGCCAACCTGACTAAGGATGCAATTATCTTAGCCTTAGTCTCAGCTGCAGAGGAGACCAGCAGCTTGGAAGATATCCAGTTTGGCAATGGGGATAAGCAGCTTTCTGAGACAAAACAGTGTACCTTTTCTTCAGTGGACTTAAAATTTGTTTGGAGTTAAGGAGACTCAAACTAGAAGCTGAAGAGAGGAAGAAGCAGTGTTGGCATGAACTGGAGGCCGAGCAGAGACAGCATCAGTATGAACTGCGATGTTTGGAGATGGAAGATGAGGAAAATGAGAGGCAGAGACTGCACAAAAAGGAGCCTCTAACTCTTTGACAGGGTCATGGAGGAAATGGGGAAGGGAATGACTGAACCCCAAAAGCCATAAAGGTCAGTAAACTATTTTCTCAGTACAGGGAGGGAGATGACTTTGATAGTTTTATTTATATATTTGAGAGGGTATGTAAGCAATATAATGTTGACCATGGGCTCTGGGTATGGTTCCTGACCCCTTACTCCATGGTAGAGCTGTTAATGCAGTTGATAAACTGTCTGATATTGATTATTTGAATTATGATAGTGTAAAACAATGTTTACTTGATTGCTTTAAATTAACTCCTCAAACGTATAGAA